>NC_088794.1:5486275-5585275 GCF_011386835.1 Chrysemys picta bellii
CATGGTAGTTCATTCCAGCCATTAACCACCCTCACTGTTGAAAATGTGAGCCTCGTGACTAATTTGAATTGGGATAGTTTTATTCTGAGCAACACGATATATTGTTCATTAGAACTGGGGGGAGAGGGGAGTTGGACCAAAATACTTTTTTTCTGAGCAACGCAGATTTGGGTTAACTGAAATATTTTATGAATCTGTATCAAATGAAATTAATTGTTTTGCTTTGATCTAAAACCTCAGAAAAAGCTAAAAGGTCTAAATATTTTAAGTTTCCCATTTAAAAGACTTTTTGTTTCAAAATTTACTTCAATTTTATTTAAAAAAATAACAATTGCAAAAACAGCAACTGATCAAACAAAACATTTCATTCAACTTGTCAGTCAGCCAAAAAAATTGAAATTAAAAAAAAAAAAAAAATTTGGGTCAACCAGAAACTAAGTTTTTCATTTATGTTTCAGACTAGCCAGCAACCCAAGAAATCAGCTATTCACAAAGCTCTTTTGATCATACAGTTTTTTTTCTCATCATTGCTATACACTGATTAGCCCTATTCTCACCACTGACACAATTCTATTGCATTAGGAACCGGACTCTACAGCTAGCTAATGTAACTCCCTACATGGCCGCATAGAAGAATGCCATTTTCCGGTTTAGTTTAATCCAGTAAATTAAGAGTGTCCATACCAGGAGCTATTCAGGAATAGCCCTAGTGCCTTAAATTCACATATTACCTTGCTCAGGAATAGCTTCCCAATGCAAACAAGCCCCTGTTCTCACCAACACTGATTTAGAGCTTTACTTTCACCCCTCCATGCAGAGGTGGGACACCAAACAGCAAGGTTTAGCAGTGGGGAAATGAATTTATTTGATGTTTTTCCATCCCGAAGAACCCAATACAATTGGGCAAACATTCTGGTGTAGCTGAATGTGCATTTTTCTCTGAAAAAAAGTTTCAGCCAAAGAATTTTGGCCAGCTGTAGTTAAGATACGTTCTACCCCATGGAAATGCCTTACACTTAAACTCTGCTAGGTAGACTTGAGCCAAGGGATAATAGAGTTTAGCCCATTGTGATTAATGGTGAGAGGACATAAATCCACTGAAGCACACTCAGATGCAACTTCCTCCGGGATTCAAGAGTTGACCCGCTACCCAACCCCATTCACGGGGGTTCTTTTTATCTTGCATTAATAAAGTTTCAATGAAAAATATTAGAGCGCAATATTGGATCAATCATAGAATCATAGGATTGGAAGGGACCTCAAGAGGTCATAAGTCAGTCCCCTGCACTCATAGCAGGACAAAGCACCATCTAGAACAACCCTGACAGGTGTTTGTCTAACCTGCTCTGAAAAATCTCCAATGATGGAGATTCCACAACCTCCCTAGGCAATTTATTCCAGTGCCTAACCTCCCTGACAGTTAGGAAACTTTTCCTAATGTCCAACCTAAACCGCCCTTGCTGCAATTTAAGCCCAGTGCTTTCTGCACTGGAAAATACTGATTCATCAAAAATGAAATATTCTTGTGGGAAAATTCCAGTTTCAATGAATTACTCATTTAAAAAAAATGGAAAGAAAAAAGAAGCTTAAAATTGTCTAAATGTTCATTTTTGACATTTTCAAAACGAAAAGTTGCCTTTTTTAGTTCAAAATTAATGTTTCAAAATGTTAATTAGCTCATTATTTTGTTTAATGTTCATTTAATTTGAACTATTGGAACAAAATATTTTGATTGATCAAAATCAACTTTCCCCCAGCTTTTTGGTTTGTGGAAAAAAGGAAAATATCAGTTTTTGGGATGGGACATTATTAAAATCTCCCAAATTTTCATGGGACAGGAAAACCATTTCCTGCCCAGGTTTAATCTTTGGTTCCAAACTAAAATAATCCACTCAGTGAATAAACAAGCATCTCCCCCAGCCTCCACTAGTAGAGGTTTTATACTGTATTCAAACCTGAAGCCAATTCCTTATGGAAAATTTCCATATAATTTTATTAGAAAAATATGTCAACGTTCTATAATATTCTTACACCGACTGTAACTGAGTATGCGGCTGTATCCAGTCAATGAGTGTTATGTATTGCGGTATTAATGTTAACGGAATACATGGGCCAAGCAGCTAGCTACATTGCAGGGCCCTGGGGATGTTCCAGTTGGAAGTAGAAACTGATGGGCTCTGGTATTTTGTTTTAATGCAGTCTCCTGTTTCCCTGAACTCAGGAGGGCCTAAGAAAGAAAGGACCAATTTTTTACTTTACCACCCCCAGCTTATGTAGCCGCAGTGACAGAAGCTCTCTCTAGCTTTTTCCGGGGTTATGCTGTGCTCATGCCTACTGCATGGCTTTCTCACTTTTTAGTTAGTTGAGATGGTCTGGAACTGTTATTAATGCTGCTGTTGTTGAAGTCTGATCCTGCTTTTTAGAAGACAAAACAAGAAAAGACTCCGATTGACTTCAGTCAATATTGGTTCAGACTGCAGGAGTTTAAGTGGGGATATAAAGGCACCAAACTCCCATTCCAGGGAGTTGTCCAGGGAACTGGATGTCTAACTGCTCATTGAAAATGTGTATTTGCTCATGGGCAGTGGTTGATTGCACGATGGGGTTTCCAATCCTGTACCGGTATTAAAGTGTTGAAAGGAAAATCGTCCTTTTATGTTATGGCACTATAGCGTCATTCCATTTTGTACATATATGGAAAAATCATAAGCAGTATTCCTAGGAGCACAAGAAGTAGATTTAAGTGATCGATGATTCAGACAAAACTTCCCTGGACTAACCAGAGCATATCCAGTATGAATATTCAAATGTCACCGTGTGTAGGAAGCTTGCTGGTGCTATGAATAGTGATAGCCGCATCACACTAGTACTTCATAATGTGTACTAGTAGATCACAATCGTACATCATTATAAATTGATTGGACTACATTCATTCTTGATCTGTCCCCATATCATTCTCTCAAGACAAGGGAGTTACTTCAGGGACGAACCTGTCTCACTGTTTACAAAGTCCAAAGAAAGCCAAAGAAAGCAGACCATTGATATACACCTCTACCCCGATATAACGCGACCCGATGTAACACGAATTCAGATATAATGCAGTAAAGCAGTGCTCGGGGCGCGGGGGCAGGGCTGCACGTTTCGATGGATCAAAGCAAGTTCAATGTAATGCAGTTTCACCTATAACGCGGTAAGATTTTTCGGCTCCCGCGGACAGCGTTATATCGGGGTAGAGGTGTAATTTCAGGATTGCCAGAGAAACTCTTTCACAGGTTGGAGAGAAGATAAATAAACAAAAGCCCTACATAAAACGGCAACAGTTTTCAATGAGTAAAACCAGTGGTTCTCAACATTCTCTGGCCTATGACCCCATGTTAAACAGAAAAAAAGGTTTGAGATCCCTCTTAAGTTTTGGGATGCTCCCCTTCCATCTAACCGTGAAGACAGGGAGGCTGGTTGTGATGACTGGAAACAACCTCCTCTATTGAGAACTCAGGAGTAAAACAACGTCCTCTTCATGTCAGCATGATGCAGCGGTGAGAGAAGATACTCTGATTTGGTACAGGCTAGCTCTGAATGACGAAGGTCAACTCTGCATTATTCAGACTAAGTCCCTAAGCTCACCAGAGAGGACTTTTCTGGGGAATTTATCATTACACATTCCGAGAACATGGCCGATCGACCTAAGCTGAGCTTTGATAATCGTTACCTCAGTTCTGGTTGCTTTGATTCAGTATGTTTAACAGTGCCCTCCACTGGATGAAATCTCAGAACCGAGGAAGGATACATACAATCTTCTCATCCTCTCACTTGAACTCCAACCTGGCCTAAAACATAACAGGCAACGGCAATTGTCCTTTAAGCCAAATGTCAGAGCATCTTGCTGATTCTGCATAGTGTCACAGACCCTCATTCATGGATCTTAAAAACAGCAATTTCTAATATTGTATTTGACTGGGTTCCATTATATGATTTTCTGTACATCACATGGAGTGGCTGAGTCATAGAAATAAGGATAATGACAGAGAACTCACTCTTATTCCATCTACTGTTTATTGGTTAAAATATAATGATTATAATGACCAAGAAAAAATCTTCTTGTATATCACCCTTTTAAAGGCATCATTTACCTCCTTGTTTCGCAGGCTGTAGATCAGGGGGTTCAACATGGGGATCACAAGGGCATAAAACACAGAGGTAACCTTGTCTTGGTCCATCACGTAGCTAGAACTGGGTCTTAAATATATACATATCAGCGTCCCATAAAACATAGTGACAACTGTCAGGTGGGAGGCACAGGTGGAAAAGGTTTTGCGTCTCCCCTTGGCAGAATGGATCCTAAGAATGGCCAGAAGGATGCACATGTAGGAGATTAGGACACCCAGAAAAGTAGTCATTCCAATTACAGTAGAGAAAGTGAAAAATACAAGGTCAGTGACATGGGTGTCAGAACAGGACAGCTTCAGCATAGGGGGCACATCACAGAGGAAATGGTTGACAACATTGGAGCTGCAGAAGGACAGACTGAATATAAATAGAGTTTGCACAATTGAATTCACAGAGCCACATACATATGTACCAGCCACTAACAGGACACAGTGTCTCTTGGACATAATGGCTCTGTATAGCAGAGGATTACAGATAGCTTTAAAGCGGTCATACGCAATCACAGCCAGGAGGCAACATTCATTGGTCACAAAGAAACAGACGAAGAATAGTTGTGCCGCACACTCAATCAAAGGAATGGTTCTAGTCTCTGCTACAAAGGTCATTAGCATCCTGGGAGCTATGGCAGTGGAATATCCAATATCTACAATGGACATCTGGCTTAGGAAAAAGTACATGGGGGTATGAAGTCGGGTTTCAACCATGATTAACGCTATCATCCCAAGATTCCCCATCAGGCTGACCACATACATCACTAGGAACAACATAAAGAGGGGGATCTGTAGATCTGGATGATCTGTGAATCCTACGAAAATGAACTCGGTCACCATGGTGTGGTTTCTCTCTGCCATTTATTCCAGAAACGCTCTCCTCTGCTGGTGAAAAAAAAATAAAGATTAAAATTAATCACTGGCCAATAAAGTACTGAGTACAGATCCCTCATAATCCCTGTGATTGTTCCTGGGAAACAGTGTATAAACATAGGAAAGCTGAAATAAATCGAAGGACACTCCTAGGGAATGTTCTCTTTGTATTCCCCACATGCTTTCCATTAGAGATAGGACATGTTCCAGCTACAGAAATATTGTGGACTCTGTGTTAGGGTGACCAGATGTCCCGATTTTATAGGGACAGTCCCAATTTTGGGGGCTTTTTCTTATATAGGCACTTATTACCCCCCACCCCCATCCCAATTTTTCACACTTCCCCTCTGGTCACCCTACTCTGTTTTAATATGCATGAAACCATCCAGTGGGTCAAATCTTCTATAAAATAAGAGATATATAGATTGGGAGTGTTTAGTTTAGAAGGGAGGCAAATAATCTATCAATGTATGCAAGTAATCAATGCTATAGAGTTTATTCATGGTCTTTGATTTTCTCTTCCTAATCAAAATGACCTCAAAGGGCACAAGTGATGCTCAGTGCCCCTTTTATATAGGTGCCTAAATATAGATTCAGGACCTAATATGAGGCAGCCCCAGTGAAAAAATTTGGTATCACTAAAGTGTCACTGTCCTATTGGAGTCAGTGTATGTTTTACAGACATTCTTTGTAACTACATGCATTATTTTTCCTCCCTGTTACAAATCCTCCTAGAGGTAATAACACTTGTAGGTGGTGTGGACTGTAACTGATTCTATGATTACTTTTGACTCAGATTCACAGAGCCTCGAAATGAGAAAATGCATCTCCTAGAGATAAATACTAAGTTAACCTGTGGAACTCCTTGCCAGAGGATGGTGTGAAGGCCAAGACTATAGCGGGGTTTAAAAAAGAACTAGATAAATTCATGAAAGATAGGTCCATCAACAGCTATTAGCCAGGATGGGCAGGGATGGTGTCCCTAGCCTCTGTTTGCCAGAAGCTGGGAATGGGCAACAGGGGATGGATCACTTGATGATTACCTGTTCTGTTCATTCCCTCTGAGGCACCTGGCATTGGCCACTGTTGGAAGCAGGATACTGGGCTAGATGGACCTTTAGTCTGACCCAGTATGGCTGTTATGTTTCTATGGAATTTCACTGCTACATGCACAAAGATGCTCAAAAGATAATAATAATGACATTTCTTACCAGTCATGGTGTAGGTGTACACGCAGTAAATTCCATTGTATTTGGTGGAGGAAGATATGGACTGGTTTGACTCCTCATTAACCAATTGACTTCAGCTGAACTATACATTCACACTTGTGTGACTGAGATCAGAATCTAGTCAGTGACATGGTAACACAACGTGAGATGTGTGCGGATGGGACCAAAGCACCTCATGTCTGATTGTAGTCTTTAGGATAGAAAGAAAATGAGTTGGAGATAATTTGTGAGTTTCCTTGTTACTGGAAAAACACAGGTCTCTGGATTCTGCATATTCCCTCTGTCTTTACACCTGTGATAGACGAGTAAAAAGAAATGAAATTATTTTTAGTAAATATAGGGAACATAGGAATTTCCATACCAGATCAGACAAATGATGCATCTAATTGAGTATTGTCTATGCATTAGCAGTCTTTGTTGTGTGCTTCAGATAATGGGGCAAAGTCCTCACAGTAGGAAGTTATTCAATAACATGCCTATAGGGGTATTTTCACACTACATCCAGGCAATTAGTGGTTGCCTCATGCTCTGAAGCATGAAGGTTTACATCCCTTGCAAATGTCTGTATCATACCTAATGTAACTGTTCTTAATATTTATACTATGAATCAACCCCTCTCCCCCACCCCCCGAAATAAAACATACAAAAAACCCTGCTCAAAAGACTTTATTAAGGTCGGAAAGTTCCGCAATTGAAAATTAGGAAATGCCAGATTTGTGGTTGCCCATGCAACCTTAATTCTGCCCTCGTGGGTGTTTGCATTATGATAGTCTTTAATTACATTATCACATCCTGTTTTTCCTTAGAACCACTGGATCCCTGCCTTGTTCAGGGTATAGAACAGACTAACTTTTGGGTGACCGAGTAGACAACCTAAATGTTGTCTGATGTTCTGTTAATACAGATTTAACAGATGTTCTGTTAATATAGTTTTGCATTTGTAATTTCCTGGGTTTTTAAAAAGGCAAAACTCAATTCGGTCACGACACCTCCATTCTGCATCCTCTTGGTTTGCACCTGTAACCACGTGCAGTGCATTACAGACTTCTACCACTTGCACTACAGGCCTTTGCAAGAGCAGGCTGTTTTCCTATAGCTGACCGGGGAGATGGGTAGGATCTGTGGGGCGCCTGGCCCAGTATTCTGCCTCTCTCTTCCTCTGGGGAAGCTAGGGGAGAGCCTGCCCACATAAAATCCCCAGAGACGGGAATGAACCACTGGGCCACGTATGTAATGCAGAGGTGGCTCTCTCCTGCCCCAATCAACTCTGGTTGAGCAGGTCCAGAAGCAGTCACTATTCCAGGTGCAACATTGTCAACATCTGCTGCTTTTTTTGGTGGGAACACGGGCCCATCTGTTTAGAATACAGGTGTTATACTGACAGGAAGCTCAAATTTTGCTCACAACTGAAGCAAGAAAGGGGTGACAGTGGTTGTCAAAAGCTATAACTCAGCTAAACCTGAATAGAATTTCATGGGGACAAAACAAAAAACAACAAAACCAAAAACGCTCTTCAAGTCTGAGGGCTTTCTCCCAACTGAATTTCAAAAACTTGCTGCAAACAATGGAGGTGTTTTCGCTTCTTGAAAACAAGACTGCAAGGAGCTGTGAGAATGGAAAGTGCTCGGTAACCTAACACGGGGAACACGACCAGCTCCCCCAGTAGTAAATGCTGGATTCTTTTTTTTATTATTAAATATAGAGCTGATAAAGGTGCTTGATCGTGTAACCTAAGCTCACACTTCATAGTTCATAGTTCTCTGTCCCCCTCCAGAGGCTGGACCACACAGAGCTAACACAAACAGACATTTTAAACCAGGTAATTCATTTTTTTAGATCCCGAGGTCCTGGGCTTGATCCCCAGTGTCAATGACAGAACCGAGAGTACTGAGTTACAAGTGATATTAAGCTGAGACAGAAATATCATGTTCCTCCCCAGAACAGGCACACAACCAGGTGCGTGACAGAAAGTTTTCTGAGGACTCTGCGTCTGGTCCTCTTACCTGCTGGTGTGCATCAGCCTTGCCCTGCAGACTGTCAGGAGGAGATGTGCTATTGTAGACTGGAATCTTGAGTTGCCTTTAATTTATGCTGTACCCATTCTGTGTGTAAATAGAGAACTTCAGTTCTTCAAATGGTCACTCCAGCACCAGATCTGCTCTAGAATTTTTGAGCTAGCACCACAATTCATCATGCAAAAGAACACATTTGAGACTAAATAAATGAGATGGCAAAATAAGACATAAGAAAACAAGAGATTATATTTTATGGTTTTCTCTGTCTGCTATTTATCTTACACTATTTGGTTTTTCTGCAAATAGATACCGTCAACATAAGCAATCCTGTAGCATCAGGTACCTTTTTCCACTGTGTTTTATTCTGAAGCAGAAAAGCCAAAAATAAATATCAAGCAAAATATCTGAAAAGCTGATGACAGGGAATCTAATTTAACGTCTAAAAGATCGAGAGAATACTTATTCCTAGTCTGGCAGAGCTGAGTGGATTAAGCCGACCTGTGGAGAAAGAGGTGTGTTATCACCGATCCCAGAAGAATGGCGTGTGGCTGACACAAGTGATTCTTATTTGGATCGGTGGCAACTAGGGACAAAATCCCTGAAGCAGCATGAACCTCAGAAGAGATAGTTAAAATGGCTTTTATGTCTCCTGGAGGTTGGGGATAATAAATCACAGAGTCCAAAGTAGAACAGCTCCAACAGGAGAGACTGAGGGAGAACCACACCAGAATATCCCATACTTCAGCGGCTAGAGTGCCCACAGGAGAGGTGGTCAAATCTCTTCTCCTGTGAGGTGGAAAGGCCAGGCATCTCCATGCTCAGGAAGAGGTAGCCGTGTGCATACTCAGAGGCTGAAACAGGCACAAAGGAGCTTTTACTGCAAAAATGTAGGTGTCAAGTGAGTTTAGACACCTATAGGGTTTGGCCTCAGCTGAGTGGGGATTTCAGGAATAGCAATGGGGCCTAGTTCTGAATTGAGATGCCCAAAGTGGCAATTAGATTTAGGAGTACAGATTTCATCTCTGCCACGTGCCAACACTTAGATCTGGCCTACAGCCGAAAGATTTACAGGTCTTGCTATATCTGCTAGGGATGTGTTTGTCTACTGATATAATTATACTGGTATAAGCATCAGTGTTGATGATGTTATACCAATATAAAGGTGCCATATACTGGAATAGGTCCATACATTATAGGCCAGAGAGGACCATTGTAACCAGCTAGTCTGATGTCCTCTGTAACACAGGCCATAAAGGAAATTTTGAAAGTCTTGATTCAGGTGAACCCCCAATCTTTGCATCACCAGGCCCTTTAGCAGGGATCATGGACTAGCCATTGCACCCCAAAGCTCCCTATCACATTGCATGAGTGCTTTCTCCCTAGCATTAGCCTAGAATAAAACACCTTTACCCCATGGTGCTGCAACCGAGGCTATGCTACAGGGTAGCGCTGAGTGAAATTCAGCATTTCCATGCCATAGGAAAAACTGACTTTTCAACATGTGTCTGCATCCCAAATCAAGGCAAAAAAGTTAAAATATTAACATTTTGAACACAATGGAAATTCTGAAAAATGTCCTTTTGGAAATGTCAAAATGTTTTGTTTGAAATTTTTGATGAACATGGAACACTTGGACATTCCAAAATTGAAATGTTTCATGTCGGGGTATTGACCTGACTTAAAAGGCTGCTGCCTGCCTCAGATTGAAATGTATTTATTTGGAAATTTTCAGCTTGGTTTGCCATTTCTGAGACTGAAGCTAGGGGAAAAAAGACATTGTTTTGCCCACATTATATATATATATATATATCTATCTGATGCCTTTTCCTCTGAGAAGCTCTGGTGCCCCCCAGCTTTGCAGCAGTGACTTGAAATTTGATAGGGTGGTGCCTTATGCAATTCCCATGAAAATCAGCCCAAATATGACTATTTGAAAATGGCTGTTCACACAGGATCAATGAAGATTTGTGAGAGCTTCCCAGTTTAATCCCCTCAAGATCCCTGTTAGATTCCTAGTTCCCACAGATGCTCATTGGGAGCTGAGTGCTTAACTCACCTTTGTGCTTTGGGAATATCCCTCCTTTGGCTACGTCTACACTTCCGTGCACACTTGGATAGCTGACTGTGTACATGCTTCTGCATATTCCTCAGACCTGCGTGTAGTGTCCACATATACTGTGCTGGAGAGCGGTAAAACCCTGTGTAGACCACATACCTGCATCCACACTGCCACTTTTGTTCTGCCAGAGCAGCGCTACCACTTCAGAGGCAGTATCCCAGGGTTCTGTGCCTCACAGGAGACACTCTAGGAACTGCCTTTCTGAGTGCAGTTGCCACGGCCCATCCCTTTTACGCATTTGCCCATGGCAGTACCCGCTCATCTCTCCCTCTGGCCACACTGGGTGGAAGACATGGAATGATGGTGGTTCTGCTCCAGCTCCTTGTTATCAGGTTTTCTCTTCATCCTCTCACTCCCCCAGTTCTCGTTATGCAGACAGAAAGCTGACCAGAAGTCCGAAGTGCAGATAATGCAATGTTTATTGGGTTTAGTTTCCAGCAAACATGTCCCATTACTCTGAGGTCACAGAACCTTGTTTCCCAGTGTCCTGTTCCCCACCTCCTCAGTAGGTATAATGATACCTGCAATGCACGCCCACCATCCCACCCCTTACAACTTATGGTCACGCTCCGTTTTGGAGGGTCATGGGTCTGGGGGTCTTCATCCCACCCCTTTTGTGCCCCAGGGGAGGGGTAAGGAGTGAGGTTGTGCTACTGTCAGGGGCAGGCATATCTCTGGCCTTTTAGTGTTTTACCTCCCCCCAATCACCCTTTGCCCTTCCCAACTGGTTGCTTGACCTTGCCTTGAGATAGGCGTTGAGGCAGTCTTCAAGGGTGTGCTCATATATTACACTCCCACAATGCCCAGTAACACTTACTGCTCTTCTCTGTTCCCATTATACTAACAAACCCATCTGACTTAGGCAAAAGCAGCATACACAGTGTCTGCCTTTGTCCATAGTAAGGGTCCCTTTATTCACACATATTAGTAAGAATGTGTGTGTGTGTGTGTGTGTGTGTGTGTGTGTATATATATATATCTATCAAAAAATCGAACAGGCAAACAAAACTTAAAATACTATTTCAGGCGAAAGTACAAGCCAGTATCCTACATTGGCACTTGCACTCCTAACACTCCTTCTTGAGGGACGAGTGTTCATGAGGTGGGCAGGGCAATTGGCAAGATGCTGGGTGGAATCTGGACAGAACTTTCTGACATGACGAAGATGGCTGACCATGATGGGTGACTGACAAGCTCCTCTGGCCCCATGGAACAGATATGGTGACTGCCAGTATTGCCCAGGTATGCCCATGGATGGACTGCCACTTCTGGTCCAGGAGAACCAGCATGGTGTCGTGAGATTGCATGATTTTGGATAACTGGGATGACGAACGATGGCTTCAGAACTTCAGAATGTGTGATGAGATCACCCCAACCCTCGAGTGCCACAAGCCTCGATTTAGGAAAGCCAGGCCAGTGCCAAAGCGAATAGTTACTGCCCTGGGGAAGCTGGCGATACCTGACCAGCTCAGACAACATTTTCAATTCCGAGGAAGGACTGGAGGCTAATAATGGTAAGATCCAGGTAGTACTGTTGTTGTGTTTTTTTAATATAAATATTTACATTGCCGCCCGGGGGTGGTGGGAAAGGGGTTTGGTTCCTTCCAGGGCCTGAGGAAGAGCTCTGTGTATGCTCAAAAGCTGGTCTCTCTCTCACCAACAGAAGTTGGTCCAATAAAAGCTATTACCTCACCCGCCTTGTCTCTCTCTCAAGTTGAGAACTGGAAGCCTGCAAGGTGTACGAGTGAAAAATCAGTTATTGGCTCAGCTCTACTTATATGGCCCCATCACCAGAGTATCTCAGAAGCTTTAATATATTTATCCTCACAACATCCTTGTGAGGTAGGGAAGCGTTAATATCCCCAGTCTGCAGGAACTAGGGTGACCAGATGTCCCGATTTTATAGGGACAGTCCCGATATTTGGGGCTTTGTCTTATATAGGCGCCTATCACCCCCCACCCCTGTCCCGATTTTTCACACTTGCTGTCTGGTCACCCTAGCAGGAACAGAGAGACTAAGTGGTTTGCCCTACGTCACACAGGAAGACTGTGATGGAGGAAGGAAATGACCGTGTCTCCTGAGTATCAGGCTAGTGTGCAAGCCACTGGAGGGATTGTTCAGGTTCCTGCCTGAGAAAAATAGCTGGTTCACTTTGAAAAAAGAGATAAAAGAATCACCAGGGAGTTTACACAGGTTTTGTAGGCAACACAATTATGTGCAGTTATTCCCAGGGGACATGAAAGATGTTCTAATAATCCCACCTGTGCCTGGCCTCATGTTCAGACTCGGCAGCACTCCAAGGATTCTGTCCCAATATGCCACCAAAACAAATATAAACAACCCCTCCGACCTCCAAAAACAATCCCCTTTGGGATCAAGAACATCAGACATCTCCCTCTTGTAGGTTTGTCGTTTAAGCTCCAAAGGAGATGGTATAAATTTTCTCCTTTGGTTCCGACATGTGGATACAATTGTCATTTAGAGCTAATTCACGTGGAGATCAGACTCACTGAAATCAGAGTCCTGATTATCTGAACAGCACATTTATATTGTTTTTTCTGTTGCAGAATAAGCAGTGACAAGGGAAATGATGCCCATGCCACTCGCATTCTGAGAAAGGGAAGCGATTACTTAGGTAAGAATAACATATTGCGAAATAGAGGGCGTCTCAGAGTATTAAAACTTTTATTTCTATTTTTTTTTAAATGTATTTTGATTGTAAAGAAATGTGTCCAGTCGGCATATTTGCCACATGTGTCTGGGGGAGATCAAGGATGTGGATCGTTTCATTAATTATGTGCAGTGATGCGGTGCAGGTGATGGACTATTCTGGAGGTAGATATTCTAAGAACACTGGATCCTCAGCTGGTGTCGGTCAATGTAGATCCACGGAAGTCAATTCCCATTCATGCTACCTGAGCATCTGACTCATCGTTCTTTATCCACAGCTGAATCAGCAACTCCCACTCCCCCCCGTCTAGTTCCTAGATTTATATCCTCTAGATGTGGGACTAGTCACACTCGCAGACTGCTGAAAGAGGGGAGCAGTGTTTTAGGGAAACCTCCCATTGTCACAGCCAGTGCATGTTCTGGTGCATGGCGTAGGAGATGCACTTTCAAAAGACACCAGTCTAACTCCTTCCCCATTGATATACAGCCTGAAAAACAATCTTTAGAAACATGAAAACTAGCGATGGTCAAAACAATGGATGGAGCAATTCTGTCAGAAAATGCAAATTTGACAAAAAATAACATTTTGCAGGAATGCATTGATTTTGATTAAATTTTGGATGGGAAGATGTCTAACCAGAATATGTCTTACTTTCTCATTTTGTTTTGATAATGTCAAAATGTTTTGCTCTGATAAGGTAAAAATGTTTCATTTTGAGTCTATCGTATTGTTTTATTTCATATTTACTTTTATATTATATTAAAACTTTAATTTAATTGTCTATATTATATTAAATATATTACATTACATTATTGTTTTAAAATTACTGAAAAAATATCTTTTCAATGTTTCTGAACTGAAATTCTTGTTCGGAATTTCCATTCCCGGGCAAAGTTTGAAATGTTAACATTTCATTCGTATTTTGAATTTCAAAATTTGGATTTAACCAGGGAATGGAAATTTCCTTTTCTAATGAGCTCTAATTTAAACCAATAAAGAAAATGTGTAAGGCCAGATTCACCAAGGGACTTAGGCGTTGGAATGCTCAGTGTTATACTGCCTAACTTTTAGGTCCCTAGAAAATTTCCAGGATTCACAAAACCTGAGTTAGGACCCTGGGCTCCCTATGCCATGGGGGGAGGGGGAGGAGAGAAAGCTGACTAGGAATGGGGTCCACAAAAGCCAGCATGCTGAGTGGGGGGCTCGCCAATGGGAGAATGCCCTAAGCGCTGTCCCTCAGGAGTTCAGCACCTGAGTCCCGACTGCTTGTGATCAATGGGCAGGAGGACAGTCCTGTAGACCGGCACCTAAGTTGCTTCTTTTGAGAAATGCAAGGGAAGGAAGTGTTGGTGCTCATGCTGGCATCACCAACCTTTTAACTTTTATTCTGGTGGTAAGAGCAGTCATCCAGGGTGTGGGAGACCCAAGTTCAATCCCTCCCCCCCCCAGTTTTGTGGGGATAAAACGTTTAAACGTTGGTCTCTCATCTCTTTAGAGAGTGCCCCAACCACTGGGCTATGGGGTATTCTGATCAGGGCTCCTCCAGTCTCTCCGAATGAAGCTGTTCCACTGCGTACAAATACTTAAACGGACAATTGGCCAAAAAGAGTTTGAGAATGATTCTATAGCCTGATAGGTCCGGCCCCCGGTATAAGGAGTGGAACAGGAGAAATAGGGTAAAATTTTAGGAGGGAGTTAATTGTGTTTGACATCAGACGCTCTGAAGTACAAACAAGGGGCCAGGCTACTGGTACACATACTCTAGAAGCTCATCGAGTCACTCTGGCAACTCAGTATGGTGACTACGGATCCCTTTCCTACAATTCTGCCTGCCTGCCACGTACCTTATTGTATGAAACTACTAGCCTGGCCCCATAAAAGGAAGTGGACGAGCACCTATGTCCTATATCCTCACCTTAATAGCTTGCTGTGCACAGAGTACCACTGGCCAGGGGTGGAATGAATCAACCCGGGTAACTGTGTGTGAATCTAGTCATAATACATTATATTGTAATGAAACAGCACTCGGTGAGCTCTTGGCAGTCAGCACTGAATATGGGACTTCTCTCGAGTACAGGGGTAGGCAACCTATGGCCCGTGTGCCGAAGGCGGCACGCGAGCTGATTTTCAGTGGCACTCACACTGCCCAGGTCCTGGCCATCAGTCCGGGGGGCTCTGCATTTTAATTTAATTTTAAATGAAGCTTCTTAAACATTTTAAAAACCACATTTATTTTACATACAACAATAGTTTAGTTATATATTATAGATTTATAGAAAGAGACCTTCTAAAAACGTTAACATGTATTACTGGCACGCGGACCCTTAAATTAGAGTGAATAAATGAAGACTCAGCACACCACTTCTGAAAGGTTGCCGACCCCGACCTAGTAGAATGGTTTCAGAGGGGTAGCCATGTTAGTCTGCATCAGCAAAAAGGACAAGGAGTACTTGTGGCACCTTAGCTCAAATAAATGTGTTAGTCTCTAAGGTGCCACAAGTACTCCTCGTTCTTTTTGCTATCTAGTAGAATATAAGCCTCTACCGCTCGATCATTCATTGGCCATCCCTCGATTCGAGGCTGATCTCTACCACGGATTTACATTTGGGCCCTGAGATGACTCAGGAATCCGATCCTGGAACCACAAATCTGCCCACAGTAGGTACAGACATTTCGTGGCCGGCCAGCTCTCTGCTGGGAGAAAGTTCTTTCTTTTTCCTACCGCCTGAGCTAAGAGACCCATGGCTGTTAGTTCAAAACCCATAATGGAGTCTTAAACCTCTGTTAGATCTCACCAGAGAACCACATGGTATATGATCAGAATGACCCCAAGGAATTGATACTCAGCCTTTATTTGTCTCTTCTTTCCATGTAATGCTCGCTTTCTCCCTTGTGGGGAACAGCACATCTGGGATAAATGTTGAAGGGGAATCACACCACCGTGACGGAGTTCATCTTGTTGGGATTCACGGACAACCAGCACCTGAGAGTCATGCTCTTTGTGGTGTTTCTGTTCATCTACTTGCTCATCCTGGTGGGGAATCTCGGGATGGTCACTTTAGTCAGGATTGAGTCCCGGCTTCACACCCCCATGTACTTTTTCCTCAGTAACCTGGCCCTCTTAGATGTCGGCTACTCCACCGTCATCGCTCCCCAGACACTGATGGCCTTTGCAGTGGAGAGCAAAGCAATTACATTCACTGGGTGCGCTCTGCAGTTCTACTTCTTCTGCATTGCTGTGTCCTGTGAGTGCTGCCTGTTGGGGGTGATGGCGTATGATCGCTTCACAGCCATCTGCAGCCCATTGCTGTACACCGTCATCATGTCCAAGCGGTTCTGCGTGCTGCTGGTGCTGGGGTCGTACCTAGCCAGCTGGGTAAATGCAACAGTTCAGACTATATTTATATTCCGTTTGTCCTTCTGTGGATCAAACATCATCAACCATTTCTTCTGTGATGTGCCCCCCATCCTGAAACTGGCCTGCTCTGACACCCACATCACAGACATTGTTCACTTCACCTTTTCTACTGTAATTATAACATCTACTCTCTTGACCATTGTCATCTCCTATGTATACATTGTGGTAGCTATTCTAAGGATCAACTCCACGGAGGGCAGGCAGAAAGCCTTCTCCACCTGCACCTCCCACCTGACGACCATCACCATCTTCTACGGAACGGTCATTTTTATGTATTTGCGGCCCAGTTCAAAGTACTCCATGGACCAGGACAAAATCATCTCTGTGTTTTATACCCTGTTGATCCCCATGCTGAACCCCCTGATCTACAGCCTGAGGAACAAGGAGGTGAAAGAGGCTTTTAGGAGGATGATAGGAAGGTTTTTTTTCTCAGTGAATGTAAAGGTGGAGACTTTATTTTGAATAAATAAATGGGAGTAAGATGGAGGAGTCACTTCCCTGTGTCGTTATCTTGAGTTCCGTGAATCACCAAATGTGTTTGTGTTGCATCAAAAGACACTAACGGTCAGATTTTCCAAACAGTTCTGCATCCACCCACCAGCGACTAATTCAGCACTTCAGCAAGTCGTCCAATTTTCCAAAGTGCTCAGCTGCCAGTCAGGGCCTTAAATTCAGAGCCCAGAATCATTGATCTCAATGGTAACTGCTCGATGCTGAGCACTGGGGCAGATCTGGCGCCTTCATGAGGGTCCTAACTGGTGTAGTAGGAAGAGAGCCTGAAACAAGGGGCCCAGTATGGGGCCTGCAGCCTGAGCAAGAGTTGCGGCTAGAAGCAAGCACTGCTCACAGGTGCAGCATAACTCCGCCAGCCTCTCGGTCAGACTGTGCGTGTGTGGAAAAGTACCGCCACTGGCAGGAAAGGAGCTGAGGCTGCAAAGCAAACACCGCTAGGCTGGAATCACAGGCTCCTGTACTTAGCACTAGGAGCACCTGGGACATCAAGCGCTAGAACATCCGGACACCAGAGAGAGAACCAGAACCTGCTGACCTCCTAGGTGTCGTGACATGATGAATAGAGATGTTTTGGTTATACCACCCCATACATGGAGATGGGTAGGCTTAGGTGATATCAGAGGGTGGTACATGACCTCATCAGAGGGTGGTACATGACCTCATCAGAGGGCAACACATTAGGGGGCAGTACAAGCCCTATTGGTGGTAGGGTATAAATAATTATTACAATAAAGCAACTTGTTCGGCCCAGGGGATGCTGGCAGATCCATCCAGTGATTAAGCCAGCCGTTCCATTGTATCGGAGTGCTCAAATTTGAAGGGTCACTTCTCATTGTGCTTCACTACAATAAACCAGGGCTCGGGTGCCTTCGTTGCTCAGCTAATCCATGGTTGTCGATTTCTTCGATTGTGGGGTGTTGTCTCGGTTACCTGCAGAAGCTGAGACGTACACACACAGGGGCACGCACGCAGCCAAACAACATCTGTCAGCACTCTGAACGAACACTGACCACAACTGCGAGCTGAGCAGTACTGAAAATCTGCTTCCAATGGTGGTCACTGAACACTTTAGAAAATCTGGTTGTAACCACAGAATGGTCCCACTGAAAACCTTTCTTCTCTACTGAGAGATATTACCAGTTCCAGCTCCATTCCCTGTACTAAGCCTCCAGAATATATCTCATCCCTAGGGCCCTACGAAACTCACAGTCCATTTTGGAAATTTCACAGTCATAGCATTTTAAAAATCTTGACTGTCACGGTTTCAGATATTTTAAATTTCCCAGTGTTGTAACCATGGGGGTCCTGACCCAAAAGAGGGTCAGGGAGCAAAGCTATTGTAGGAGGGTCACGGTATTTCCACCTTTACTTCAGCACTGACTTCAGGGATGGGTGGCTGGAGAGTGGTGGCTATTGGCCAAGAACCCAGCTCTGAAGGCCGTGGTGATGCCAGCAGCAGCAGAGAAGGAAGGGTGGCAATACCATATCCTGCCACCCTTCCTTCTCCACTGCTGCTGGCGGTGGTGCTGCCTTCTGGGCTAGGTGCCTGACCAGAAGCTGCCGCTCTCTGGTTTATAGGTTTATATTAGAGAATATTTTGGCTGTAACACAAGGGACCTGCAGGCCACATCCTGTATGTTGAGCTAAGACAAAGTTCTCATACATATGTTTGGGACCTTTCATCTAGATAGATGGTGATGAGCTAAAGCATAAGGTCCATGTATGCCTGCAACCTTTACCATAGAGGATGCGTTAAAGCAGGTTGGCATAGGGCAGGGAGGATGCATCTAGAAGTACCCGTGGTGCATAGCGAACTCCCATAATCCCCCCCCACACACACACACACTCACACCCCGGGGAAGAGTTGGGGGAGCCCCAGCCAGGTCCCGATCCAAACTGGGACCTGGTCCGGAACCGTGGGGAATGGGATCGGGGTTGGGAGGTCCCAGAGCCCTCATGGGAGGTGGCCAGGCAGGAGCCGTACTGGTCCAGGCTGGGGGAGGTAATAGGGGGAGGCTGCTCGTCTGCACTGGAGGGCGGGACTGCAGTGAAGCCCCGTTTGCCATTGGATTCACCCGGCTGGCTGGAGCGCGGGGTGGGGAGCGCAGCGCCGGGCCCAGCCCACGTTTAGTCATCAGATGCAAGAAGAGCTTCTTAAAGGAGACACATCCTTTGTCCCCCCGGCCCAGCACTAAGGGGGTCTGCAACCATTTCCTCCTGGCTGGAGGAGGGCAGGGGCCCTGGGGGAGACACCAGGACAGGCTGAGAATGGCTAGCTCAGTCCTCAAGAAACGCCCCCATATGCCCCCCAGTTCCCTGCGACCAGCCCAGAAGCTGCCTGTTCCCCTACTTGTCCCCCTAGCCCAGCTCCCTCTGCCCTGACCATTGAAAAGACTCACCTGCCTGCAGTGGGGGAGGCGGGAGCCCGGCTGGGAGCTGCAGGAGCTGCACAAACTGGGAGAGAAACAGCTGATACGCGGCTTTGCACCAAACACTAATGATTTTCCGTGAGTGCTGCAGCCCTGGTGTACCCATGGAGTTGGAGCCGATGGGCGTGTGGGTTGCTCACTGGCATAGGTTTGCCGCAGGGTTTGAAGCCCGGAGACCGGGGCACATCTGGCTCCAGACGTGGAGGATGCCCCCTAAACAAATGTGAGAATCCAACTATTTACACAACTGCTTAAAAAGTAAACTGAAGACAAGAACTCTTGGAAAAAAGAAGAGAGGGGTGGAGGAAAAACAGTGAGAACCACTGACAATCACCTTGCTGAACAAGGAGGAGCTGTTCTAGTGATTGTCATGGGTGGTAAGAAGGAACTGAGAGGGTTCAGGCCCAGCCGGGCCCCCTTTTACCAGCACAGGAGGGTGCTAGAACTGGCCCGGCGCATACCACCGAGGGAAAAAATCTCCTGTGACTGTCCATGCAGCACACACACCTAACATGAAAGGGGCATGAACGAGCACCTGAAGAACAGATTTTTTTGTTCACTGGAAAGTCTGATTTAAAAAAAAAATCATTTTGGGTCAAACCAAAACCAACTTTTTTGAAATGTTCAGTAAGTTAAAAAGTAAAAAATAAACATAAAAAAGCTGAGCCGTGTGCTCCAAGGGGTTCCCTGGAGACCGAGGTAGCAAACGCAGGGCTTGGGGCACTGAGCGCCGGGGCTGTGGGTGAGTGGGGAGCAGCCCAGACAGGAGGACACAGAGAAGGAGCGAAGGAGCCCCAGACACAGCCAGAGAAGCAGTAGTAGCGTGACCTTGAGGGGAAAAGCGAAGGCTGTAAGATTTTGGGTGAGCAAGTGTAACATTCATGTGAATTTTTAATGTCTGCTGGGCTGGGTGCTTGTATCAGTGACAGCAACAATCCATCCTGCAGTTCAGAAAAAGCTGGTGGGGTTGCTGCTGGATTTTAGAACCGATGGGCGTTTTAGATCCTGGGGGAGTTCGTTCCTCAGCACTGGATGGCTCCGGGAAAGCTCTGTCTCTGGCTCAGACAAGCCTGCCCCACCCCCTCCTTCATTTGTGTCACTTCTTCAACGGTCACCCTGCGCGGCCGAGGACATTCTGCCATTCAGTCACCCCGGCTCAGGCCTGTGGAGAAGGCTGATGTTGCTAACTTTATGTTCCGGGTTTAGTGTATGTGTCCTAGAGGGTCACACACTAGGTTGCTGCTGGCGGGTGAACTTATTGCACACACCAGAGGATTCTCACATCCCTCCATTCCCACCCACAACCTTCCTGTGCGCCACCATCCCATGCCCCCCAATTGCAGGGGCTCTGTGTGCCCCCCAAACGCCCTCCTCCTCCCATACTAGGGACCTCGTTTTCCCCTCCAATGCCAGCAGCATTGTGTGCCTCCCACTGCCCCCATACCAGGGGCTTTGTGTCCCCTATTCCTCACTCTCCCATTGCCTGGGTCCCCAATTCTCCTCCATAGCAGGGGCTCTGAATGTGTTCCCAATTCCCCTAGTCCCCCCCATATCCCCTCGCTCCCTCCATACAAGGGTTCCCTAGTCTCCTCCATAGCAGGGGCTCTGAATTCCCTTATCCCCCCCCATATCCCCTCACTCCCTCCATAACAAGGTTCTCTAGTCTTCCCCCCCCCACAAGGAGTTGTCTATGCCCCCCATTACTCCCTCCCTCTATACCAGGGCCCCCCTTTCTCCCTCAGGCCAGGAGCTCTGTCTGCCCCCCATTCCCAACTTCCCCCCCCCATGCTAGGGGTTCTGTGTGCCCCATTCTCCCCATACCAGGTTCCCCCAATTTCATGCTGTCTGGAGTGGCTCACAACTGTGAGTGCCAATCTCAGGTCACTCTGGCAGAAAACATGGCAGTCACCCCAAGCCGGTGGTGTGGTCTATAATTAGATTTCACCACCAGTAACAAATGTGAACTCCTGGATCACTGTTCCAGTCTTACTGGGGAGTCACAAACAGTCCACTTAAGCTCTCCAGCCCATTTTACCATGCAAATAAACTGGACTTAGTGATAATAGTCACATAAACCAAAAATCACTCCACATCAGGTTGCTCCCAGTCCCAAGACACCAGTCACTCCCCCCTCATTGATTGGTACTCTGGATCTTACACCAAGGACAACACTGGTAGCCAATTGTATAGTTAACTAACTACAGGTTTATTAGCTGAGAAAAGAAATGAGTGTTCTTGAGGTTAAAGCAGGTAAAATACATTAACAGGTGAGTCAAAGTTTGTAAACCCAAAAGGACAGCAGAGATGTAGTAATCTGCCAGTTCAGGGCCACCCAGAATAACTCTGGGGATCTCCATCTTCCCGGTTAGTTATTCCACCCTGTTAGAATCCAAACAGTCCAGAGATAAAGGATCTTCCTTTGAATCAGTACTTATAGCTTCTTCTCCACACAACAGTCAGAGCAGTGTTCATACTCACACAATGCCCCATTGCTTTGAATTTAGCACTCTTCATTTGCATTCAATGAGTTATTTAATTACAAGCTTAGACATAATATAACTGCCTGCCTTTACATTATAATAAGAAGAGATAAATGAAAACAATACAAGTAACATTCCATTAGTTTCATGAAGTTCTGACATCTGAATTCACTCTTAGATTAACACACACTTTGATCTAGGCCTATCTAATTACCAGGCATGCATAATGTAAATGTAATGTACTAGTAAACAACAGGATATAGTTAGGCAAAAACAATACAATTAACATCTCCTTTGATCTCTATTAACACACAAGTGAATTGACTGAATATTTACTAATACATTTAACTCCTTCGATAGTCACACACAAGTGAATGGGCCTCTGGCTCTGGCCTGAGCTTGTTTGTCGGCCTCACATCTGCCACCAGGAGTTATGTGAGCCCTTCACACCAGGGTCCCACATTCTCCCCCCATGCCCTGGGCTGTGTGCATGTCCCCATTCTCCCATCTATACATCCCCATTCCCTCTTCCATCCCTCCTCCATATTATTTTTTTCTGGGAGATCAGTCATTCAGGTGGACAACATCTTACACTCCACTGGGAGGATGGGCAGAGCTGAGCTGATGGTGTTGTTATGCTGGAGGCAGTAATCCAGCCATCAGCTGGTTCTTTGCTCTATAGACAACTGCAGAGGTGCTTGAAGATGTAGCTGTGCTAAACGGATGCCAGGGAATTCATGTGTCCCCCATTTCCTCTTTCTGGTTTACTGATTTCTACTAAACTCAAAAGGGTTCTGGCCATTGGTGCCCAGGGCACTGCCTGAAATTTTGGAATTGATCAGATGAGGCGTTGAAAAGTTATCCCATTACAGACAGAGAGACAGACAGAGAAATGGCACCTAGCGGAATGTAAGGGCGTTGCATGGCTGGCCAAAAGGTGACATTTCTAGGCTTTTTTTATCCCTTGGATGGGGCAGCATCCGCCACTTCCCTTCCTCGCCCATCCCCGCAGTGTAAATGGAGAAAATGTCTCTCATCAGTAGCCAGCAAAGATCAGTCCAGATCCACAGGGGCAGGCTCCTCCCCGTGGTGGGACTGAGGTGGGCTAGAGAGAAAAGGGGGGGCTGCGCTTGTGGGCACCCTACATGTTGATTTTGTTAACAATGCACGTTTAAACGTGTCTTTTATCCATGTTATCCTCAAAAGGAGAATAAAAATATACACAGATCTGTTTTAACCTTCATCTATGGCAGCGAACTGGTGCAACATTTATTCACAGAAAATCAATCAGAAAAATATCTGTATTCAGGATGCTTCTCTCTCCAAACCTCATCTCTCTCCTGTAAACCATTTCTCCTGTTTAATTTTCTTTGGAAATTCTTGATGATTTATACACAACATAAATCCAAAGGGCAGTATGTGACATTGCACCTGGGAGCACAGATATCTTAGCAGCACTAACTGCCCTCCCTTGCTGCACCCCACAGCACCCCTATGCAGAGGGTGGCCGGCAATCGCAGGGGGAGTAGCCAATAGCACCAGGGTGCCTCAGCCTTACTGCCCTGGGTGAGAGGGGTGTGCGGGGCAGAGCGCAGGGGAGATGGAAAGACCATTCTCAGGGATGGGATGGGCTTGTGGGGATTCCCTTTGAATCCTCAGGGTCTGTTGGGTTTGCTGCGTGCATCCCTCCCTTCCCCATTACATTATGCTGCAAACCTCCCTCACTGATGTTTCTGAAGTACTTTTTCCCTCCCATGTGGTTCCCCATGGAAGGTGAGCATCAGGGCCAGGCGGTTTGGTGTCAGATTAGTTGCAAAAGTGCAGGTTATTGATGCGTTAAGTAGCAGAAGTGGATGGTTGGTATTCGGGGGCTCTTTGGAGGTTTGCAGGTCACTACATGGTATCACTGCACCAGTAAAATGCAGTGGTGAGGACAAATTAGGGATTTTGGTCATTTGGTCCTTAAGACAAAGATGCAGAAACACCACATATGGGTCTTTCCATCATCTTTAATTTTCCATAAATTCTATGGGATGTGAAATGTGAAAAAGCATTGCTTCTTTATCTGTTTGGAAGCTGAAAACTGTGTCTGATATTAAGAGGAAGCAACATTACATATTTAGAAGATATGGGATTTTTTCACATGCCACATTTAAAGAAAATTAACTTCTGTAACTTTCTGCTCACAACGGAGTTTCTCAGCCTCTTTTTTACTTCGATTTAAAGGCTTCCTTTAGGCTCTCCAGTGCCTGCTCTTTGGTTATTTTACCCCAGTCCTCAGGGAGATCGGCAGGGAGAGCATCAAACACCTCAGCAAACTGGTGATTGAATTCCTTGAAAACAAACTTCCAGTAATCGGAAGCCGTGATGCTGGAATCTGGTTGGATGCGCCAGTCTGGAAAATATTTCCGATAATCTTTATAAGGCTGAGGTTCCCATTTTGTCTCTGTACATCTGAATGTGCCATTGGAAGCCACAGAAGAGGAGCATATATCATAGCTAAGTATCTCTGTTGTTACCCACCGGTATTCCCCTAATCCTCTAGGTCGATGCACTGCTGCAAAATGCTCGTCATGCGCAGGGGTTCCTGCGTCACAGGGGACTTTACAGAATGGACACTGCTTCCCACAGCCAAACACTCGCTTGAAGATCTCATCCTGGGGCTTCACTGCAAGTTTTGAGAGTTTTGACTGAATTTCCAGATTTTCAAAGGTGGGTAAAACTTGTTTTTCCAGATCAGGAATAAACTGTTCTATAAAAGCTGAAAATTGGTCTCCACTTGCTGTGTTTTTAAACAGTATCACTTCTAAGCT
This sequence comes from Chrysemys picta bellii, assembly GCF_011386835.1. Classification (NCBI taxonomy): domain Eukaryota; kingdom Metazoa; phylum Chordata; order Testudines; family Emydidae; genus Chrysemys; species Chrysemys picta. The sequence goes on from NC_088794.1 coordinate 5,510,994, forward strand.
GTCCTTGGGAATGACTAGATCCTGCTGCAGCTTCTCACAAAAGTTGTCTAAAAAGGCAGAGACTGTCTTAGTCTTCTCACCTTTGGAGTTTTTCAGAACATCACTGAGTTTATTAATTATTGGGGAGAAAATCCTTTTTTCCAAATCTCCCAGACTTGCCTTCTCTCTGTAACGTGTTAACACGTGTTTCTGTATCCAGGTTTTGATAAAATCTACATAATTCCTTGTGTATTGCACATAATTGTTAAAGTCATTTTCTTCCAACAGCTGCTTCAGAACAAAGAATTGGAAGAAGTTCCGTGTGCTGTACTCAATAGACCGTTCACTGCTGAGAATGTCATCCACAATTTCTATCCCAAGTCTCTTGTTCACATAGTCCACCAGGGCAGGTCTCAGACACTGATCACAAAAATTCCAGGCCCTATCTTGACACTCATCCTTCTCTAAGTACAGAGCTTTGAATGTGGAGAGATACTGAGGTTTCAGTTTCCCCAGATGCTGCAGAGTATCATTTTCTGTAATGAATTCTTCATGCATCTTCTGAAATGCACGAGCTGCATCCCCCAAAATGTGAAGCTTCAGCTCGACTTCAAAGCAAGTGCTGATGTGAAGGTTTTGACAATTAGCCTGCTGAAGCTGCTCGTTAATCATCCGCAACAACTCTCTGCAATAAGTAGCATCATAATCTGCTTTGCCATTTGCCTTTTCTTCAGTGTAACTATTGCACTCAACTATTAAGGATTTAGCCAGAGCCTCTGTTTTATGCCAGCATTCCTGTGTAAAGAACTCTTTCACACCTTGCAACGCTTTTACAGCTGACTCTGATATTTTCTTACATTTGAGCACACTGAAGTCTAAGTATTCATTTTTCATTTTGAAATTGTGTGTTCTATAAGTAGACAAGCGTTTGGCCTCCTTTAACATCTGCCATGCTGCACTCCCCCTATTCTCTAGGTCTCTTCTCAAATGTAACTCCATTTCTTTATATATGATGCGTTTCTGTAAAGGACTGAGTGATAATTCTGACAGTGTTTCTCTCCACATGGTTTCAAATTCTTTCTCCTGTTCATCATTATTTAGCTTGCATTTGCTTTTCCTGCAATGTTTCAGAAGCCTGTCAACTTTCTCTTCAATTCTTCTCTTGTACTGTGACAGGACAGCATCTGTTTTATGTCGGCCTTTTCTAATTTCAATCGCTTCTTTCAACTTGCTGAATGAATAACTCTCCAGTTCATTCCTCAGACCATCTGCACTTCTCCTAAAATCTTCTTTGTACTTTTCTATCAGGTGCAGATTTGCTGCTCCACTTTCAAAATATTGTTTTAAATGATCCAAAATCTTTTCTGCTTCTTGCCTCAGTTTGTCCTGTGCCTCATTCTTTAGCTTGGTTAAAACATTGGTGTCTAGTTTATCTGGTGGCTGATTTTGGATGAAAGTTTCCTTTTCAGATACCCAGAAGTGCATCATCTTGCGGAAATCCCATTCCCATTCTGCATAATTTACAGACAACTGGTTATAGGCGTCAGCAACAAGACTGTTTCTAAAGCTGAAGATAAAGTTTTCATGTTTTACAGCATTCCACATGCTCTTCACCCATTCAAGAAATTGGGGTATGTCCTTGGGGGATCTGTCCCCCAGTCTGGCTTAACCTGTTCCTCCCCCCATTCAATGATAGAGCTAGATAGGCTCTATTAGGAGTTTTTTGTTTTGTTAAGTGTTCACTAGAGCTGAAATCACTGCAGGGGGGGGCAGCATTTCTGCCCAGCCTGCTCTTCAGGTACCCCCACTAAGAGCTGATACTCACTAAGAGTTGGGAGGCAGATGACAGCAGAAGGTGACTGGCGAGCAGGCAGCCAGCAGGAGCGGCAAGCAGGTGACTGGTAAGCAGATGGCCAGAAGGGCAGCTGGTGGGCCGGCCAGCGGAGTGGAAAGGAATGGCATGTTCAGAGCAAGTGTTCAGATTGCGGAGCCTTCTTCCTCGGGTGGGAGGTGAACTCACACAGATGCAGCTCTGAACCCTGGGGCCTCACCGACCAAGGACAACTACAGTGAGTGGGGTGTGGTGAGGGACCAGAGAGGGGCACAGAAAAGGAACTTTTGGTTGTAAAACTCAAGAACTTGAGGTGGAAGGCACTGCCCCACGCACTCTGGGGTGTGTGTCCTGCTCACAGTTTTATGATTATGAATCCTGCTTGCAGCATTTTCCCTAATTAGTTGGGTGACTTCCATCCATTCATTAAAAAATTCTCTTCTACACTCACACTTTGTGCTTGCTAGTGGAGAAGTATTGCAGATAGAGGCTGAGGTTGGTGTCAAGCAGAGCTCATGCACACAAATACTAGAGAGCAGATGCTGAACAGGGGTTGGGGAGAGAGGAAACAGATTTCTTAACCCTCCCAGTCTCATCCACCCCCACTGCCCGCAAACTCCTGCATCAGGGTGTGACGAACTGGGCCTGTTCTCACTGTGGTCTGTGAATGCTGACAGGGGAGTGTGTCTGGGATAGTCTGCATTGGAGGATGGGAGTCTGCCCGAGGGCACATACCTCAGTGTGTAACATGAGAACCCAGGAAGGGGTTGAAGGCCAGGTGACTCCTTAGCCCGGGAAACTGGACAAAGGCTGTGGGTGGGGTCGCTGAGGGAGAGTGCTGGAAGCGAGCTGGAGAGATGGCTGGGAGGCAGAGATGGCTCTGACCCCCCCCCAAAGGGGGGTGGGCTGGGATGCCCTGGGACCCCAAGCTGGACTTAACTGAGGGGGTCCTGCTGTCTGTGCCTGCAAGACCTGTCTTGGACTGTATTCCTGTCATCCAAATAAACCTTCTGCTTTACTGGCTGGCTGAGAGTCATGGTGAATCGCAGGAAGCCGGGGGTGCAGGGCCCTGAGTCCCCCAATACTCCATGACAACTGGTGGCAGCGGTGGGATCTACTGCACCCCGTGGACGGCGCTTCCTGCAGTAAGTGACTGGGGAGCAGTAAAACGAAGGGGGATTGACGGGGACCAGGCGTGCTGAAGAGTGAGAGAGAGACGGTTATTACCCCTGGGAGTGTGTGACCAGCGAGAAGGACTTTTGCAGTAACAGGGTCCCCCGGGGGGATCGCAGCGAGTGGTCCCAGGGGCGGAGGAGTCTGCAGCTCGACCCTGGCAGAGAGGCGGTGACCTCGAGAAGGGCTGGCACACTAGGGGTCCCCCTGGGAACTGTGGGGAGCTGTGAGCACACAGGCCGGTGAGTGGCCAGCAGGAAGATGTATGCCAAGCGGCTTAAGAGCGACCTGGTGGAGCTGTGCAAGCAGAGGGGGCTGTGCATTGGGAGGCTCACCAAAGCACAGCTCATTGCCCGGCTGGAGGCGGAAGATCGCGCGAATGAACTGATCCCTGTGTCTCAGGGAAGCAGCCTGGCAAATGCAGTGCAGGCACCAGTGTCTGTCCCAGCTGGAAGTGGTCAGCCGGCTGCTGAGGGCTTCCCGAGACCCCTCCTTCCTATGCCTAGGGGAAGGGTGGGGAGGAGCCCAGCAAATACCGAAGGCGCCGTGACCCCCCCGGCGAAGCTCGCCGGCCAGCAGAGGATCCTCCCGGCGACATTCGGCATCCGTGGAGCGGAACTGATTGGAATGGGAGAAAGAGCTAAAACTGAGAGAGCTGGAGGATCGTGAACAACAGAGACAGCATGAACGGGAGGAGAAAGAGAGACAGCATCAGCGTGAACGGGAGGAGAAAGAGAGACAGAGACAGCATGAACGGGAGGAGAATGAGAGACAGCGTCAGCATGACCTGGAACTGGCGAGATTGAAGGGCAGCGAACCCCCGGCTGCGGTGAGTGAGGGGGGACCCAGGACTGCACGGAGCTTTGATAAGTGCATCCTGGCCCCACGCAAGGAGGGGGAGGACATGGATGACTTCCTGGAGGCCTTTGAGATGGCCTGCGAGCTGCACCGGGTTGATCCCGCGGACAGACTCCGGGTCCTTACCCCCTTACTGGACCCCAAATCCGTGGCATTGTACCGCCAACTGGGAGAGGCAGAGAAAGGGGACTACGAACTATTCAAAAAGGCCCTGCTACGTGAGTTTTGGCTGACTCCTGAAATGTACCGGGAAAGGTTCCGGAGTCAAGATAAAACCCCTGAGATCTCATATCTGCAACTAGCCGCCCGCATGGAAAGATACGCCAGCAAGTGGGCTGGTGGGGCCCAGATGAAGGAGGACCTGATTAAACTGCTGGTACTGGAGCAACTGTATGAGCGGTGCCCATCCGACCTGAGGCTGTGGTTGGTGGACAGAAAGCCAGAGAACCCGCGACATGCAGGCCAGCTGGCCGATGAGTTTGTAAAGAGCCGGTCAGGAGATAAAAGGGAGGAGTCCCAAAGGAACAGTCCCACCACAACGCAGAGAGAGAGTCACCATGGGACCTCCCCGTGGGAAAATACAGAAAAACCCCATCAGAGGGGAACATCCGGCGTCAGGGCCATCCGACCCACTCAAGGGGACCCATGGGACATGGGCTGCTACCACTGTGGCCAAAAAGGCCACATACGGGCCCAGTGCCCCAGGCTCAGGGACAGACTGAGCAGACCGAACCCACAGAGGGTTGACTGGGTAGAGACCCAGCCTGGCGAGAGGCAGCATTCCCAGGGAAGGGGGGCTGGCAGAGTACCACCTGCTAAGGAGGGAGGAGAGCTCCAGGCCAGCTCCTCGAGGGGGCCAGATGCTCCGGACTCAAAGTTCGCCGTTTACAGGGTTGGCGCGGGGCTGTCCCTGCGGAGCGAGTGCCTTGTTCCCCTGGAGGTGAGAGAGCAGATGCTGAACAGGGGTTGGGGAGAGTGGAAACAGATTTCTTAACCCCCCCAGTCTCAAACTCCTGCATCAGGGACAGGCTGGTCTCTCTCTGGCTCGTTCCTTACCAGCTCTGCTGAGTCTCTCCGCCAGCTGTCTCTGCCTGATGTCTCTCAGCACCTTCACAGCCACCTCCACTCCGTAGCGCTCCCTATAGTGACTGATCAGCAGGTCGGTAACATCCACGGGATCCCCCTTCTCCAGCTGACCCCAGGGAATGGCTTGTGCTTGAACCTCTTGAGATCATCCTTCCTCAGATCATCCAAGGTTTCCAGCAGAAGGTCTCTCCCTGTCCCCTCCATGCCACCCCGCTCGGATGGGACCCTGGAGAAAGAGCTAGGCCATTCCATTGAGACAGTCAGGAAGTGGCTTCTCTATCTGCAGCCAGGAAGCAGGGCCTGGGGAACAGAAGTGAAACTAACATGCCCTGCCAATATCCGCTCCCAGCAAACCCCTCCCTGGTACATCCCTCCCAAACACCCAGCTGCCCCAGCATTAATCCCTTCAGTCCTACTCGTTTGGCAGCTTTGGCTCGGGGACAGGGAGAGAAGTCAGACTGGCACCCAGTGTGCAAGTAAAAGTCGTGGTTCAATCAGAGAGCTGCAGCCCTGGGGACGTCAGTGGGGGGGGGGGAAGGAGGGGCTGTTTGGGATGGGGTCAATGGGAGAGGGGTGGGGTGGAAGGGAGGGAGATTGGGTCAATTGGGGAGGGGTGGAGGAAGTTTGGGAGATCAGTCACAGGTTACAGGTGTGGGTGAGGGGAGGGGGAGTTTGAGGAGAGCTGGTTGCGGGTTGTTACGAGGGGTCAGTGGAGAATCAGTTCTTTGACCACCCCCCATTTGGGTCCTGCCTGCAGGGCGTTGCTGTGTTTGTGCTGCACTGGGCCATAGAGCCGGCTCTGAGGGTCCCTGCTCACAGCGAGGTTTCTGGCCTCGGCCAGAGCAGCCCAGGGGAGGGATGTGCTTTGTGGATCTCTGTCTGTGTAAATGCTGATAAACCTGGCGTGGGTGCTGCTTGGCCCTTTGGCTGAGTGCACCCATCTGGTCAGGGGTGTAGATGCCATTCTGACTCATTTGCAAGGGAGCGGCATGCTTAGCCTGGCTCTCTGCTCCACGATGCTAATGCTAGGGTGACCGGATGTCCCGATTTTATAGGGACAGTCCCGATATTTGGGCTTTATCTTATATAGGCTCTTATTACCCCCCACCCCCTGTCCCCATTTTTCACCCTTGCTGTCTGGTCACCTTAGTCTAGCTGTTATGGTTGCAGAGAAACCCATCAAAATGTGACTTGAAGATAATTGTTGCCCAGGCTCCCAGCACAGGCATAATCCAGCCAGGGGTCTGCGTGCCCTGAGCCCTGGGGAGCCCTTCATAGCCCCCCAGCACCCAGCCCAGCCCCTGATTGGCTGCTCCAGCCTCCTCTATGCAAATGAACCCCTATCCCCTGACGCGAACGAGGGTGCAGGTGGCCCCTTGGGGGGAGGGGAACTTCAAATGTTCCTGGGGTGACAGTTAAACCGACATCACTGACTCCAGGGGTGCAGGGGGGAGGGGTTGAGCTCAGGGGGCCCCTCAGGGGCTAGAGAGGGGGGAATTCAGGATGGGGCCAGGGATGGGGGAGGGAGGAGCTTGGGAGGAGGGATCAGTTGGAGAGGGGAGGATTTGGGGGGGTCAGTTGGTTGACGGGAGCTTGGGAGGGGTGTTAATTGTGAAGGGGGTTTTGTAGGGTTCCCAGCTGTCTAATCAGAAAAACCCAAACACCCTTGCCCTGCCCCTGCCCCACCCCTTCACTGAGACCCCATCACTGCCCTGCCCCTTCTCTGAGGCCTCGCCCCCGCTCACTCCATCCCCCCCACCCTCACTCACTTTCACTGGGGTGGGGCACGGGGTGCAGGCTCTGGGTTAGGGCTGAGGGGTTCGCAGTGTGGGAGGGGGCTCTGGGCTGAGCCTGGGGAAAGGGGCTAGGGTGCAGGAGGGGGCTCAGGGCTGGGGTTGGGGTGCAGGAGGGGCTCAGGGTGCAGGACGGGATGTGGGGTGCGGGATCTGGGAGGGAGTTTGGGTGTGTGGGGGGGCTCAGGGCTGGGGTGCAGGAGGGGTTTGGGGTGCAGGACGGGATGTGGGGTACGGGATCTGGGAAGGAGTTTGGGTGGGGGGCTCAGTGCTGGGGTTGGGGTGCAGGAAGAGGCTCGGGCTGTGGGCTCGGGTGTGGGGTACGGGATCTGGGAGGGAGTTTGGGTGTGAAGGGGCTCAGGGCTGGGGGTTGGGGTGCAGGAAGAGGCTCAGGGTGCAGGCTTGGGTGTGGGGTGCAGGATCTGGGAAGGAGTTTGGGTGGGGGGGCTCAGTGCTGGGGTTGGGGTGCAAGAAGAGGCTCAGGGTGCAGGCTTGGGTGTGGGGTGCAGGATCTGGGAAGGAGTTTGGGTGGGGGGGCTCAGTGCTGGGGTTGGGGTGCAGGAAGAGGCTCAGGGTGCAGGCTTGGGTGTGGGGTGCAGGATCTGGGAAGGAGTTTGGGTGGGGGGGCTCAGTGCTGGGGTTGGGGTGCAGGAAGAGGCTCGGGGTGCGGGCTCGGGTGTGGGGTGCAGGATCTGGGAGGGAGTTTGGGTGTGGGGGGGGCTCAGGGCTGGGGTGCAGGAAGAGGCTCGGGGTGCAGGCTCGGGTGTGGGGAGCAGGATCTGGGAAGGAGTTTGGAGGGGGCTCAGGGCTGGGGTTGGGTGCAGGAAGAGGCTCGGGGTGCAGGCTCGGGTGTGGGATCTGGCCGGGTGGCACTTACCTCGGGTGGCTCCGAGTCCCAGTCGGCGGCGAATCGGGGCTGAGACAGGCTCCCTGCCTGCCCTGGCTCTGCGCTGCTCCTGGAAGCATCCAGCACGTCCCTCCCTGCAACCCCTTGCGGGGGCAGGGGGTCTCCGCGCGCTGCCCTTGCCTACAGGTACCGCCCCCGCGGCCAATGGGAGCTGCAGAGTCGACGCTCACGGTGGGGGCAGCACGTGGAGACCCCCTGCAAACCTCCCCGCCTAGGGACCGCAGGAAGGGACAGGCTGGCTGCTTCCGGGAGCGGTGTGGGGCCAGGGCAGCCAGGGACCTGCCTCAGCCCCACTGCGCCACCGGTCTCTTAGTGGCTGATCTCCCGGTTTGGCTTTAGGAGCCTCCAGGAGATCGAGCCCGATTCTGGGAGATTCCCGGCCAAACCAGGAGGGTTGGCAACCCTAGTGGGGGTTAGTTGGATGAGGGAGGGGGAATTTGGGGGGTCAGTCAGTAGAGGGGAGGGGCAGTCAGTTATAGGAGGGGCTAATTTGAGAGTGGGGGAAAGAGGGGTTAAGCCAGGGGAGGGGTATCAATTGGGGAGGGGAAGGGGGACAGCTGGACAGGAGTTGGGGAGGGGGTTAGTCAGGGGAGGAAATGGGGAGTTTGGAGGGGGCTGGTGGAGGGATTTTGGGAGGGGGTCAGTGAAGAATCAGTTTGTGACCACCACGCTCCTCACGTCATGGGCCCTGACTGCAGTGCGCTGCTGTGTTTGTGCTGCACTGGGCCATGGAGCCGGCGCTGGGGCTCCCTGCTCACACTGGGGGGTCTGCGGGTTGGGCTGGAGCAGCCTGGGGGAGGGCAGGGCTGGTGCTACCATTAAGGCAAACTAGGCGGTTGCCTAGGGCGCCAAGAATTGGGGGCGCCAAAAAGCGGTGCCCCCAATTTTTTTTTACAGCGTTCCTGGGCCGCTCCACTTCTCCTGCCTCCCAGGCTTGCAGCGCCAAAAGCATGGGAGGGGAGGAGAATTAGAGCGGGGGCGGCGTGCTCGGGGAGGAGGTGGAGCAGACGTGAGCTGGGGTGGGGAGCTGCTGCATGGCTCCCTGGGGGTGGGGAGCTGCTGTGGGGGGGGGCGCCTCAGGGCAGGTGGGGGGAAGCTGTCACGGGGGGGGGGGGTGCGCCTCAGGGTGGGGTAGGGAGCTGCCGCAGGGCTGTGGGGGGGGGGCGCAAGGTGGAAGTTTCACCTAGGGCGCGAGACTTCCTTGCACCGGCCCTGGCGGAGGGACATGCCTTGTGTCTATGTAAATCCTGAAAACATGGCACGGGGGCGCAGAGTCCTGGTCTGACTCATTAGCGAGGGAGCAGCATCCTCGGCCCAACTCTCTGCTCCATGCTGCTGCCACGGGGGTATTTGGGAGCTGCCAGGGTTTGAGGGGAGCAGCCTCCCAAATACCCCCGTGGGACAGCAGCTCCGTCCACCACAGATCCAGCTTCCTTTGCTGCAGGAAAACACCACAGGGTAAGGCTGAAGGAGGAGTGGGTGAGGGCAGATAACTGCATGGACCTGGAGGGTTACCCCATAGCTCTGGATAGTTCAGATACACTGTCCATACATTGAATTGTCTGAGGTTCCCTCATCACTAGATTCAGATGGAGTTTGGCAGTTGTGAGGATGGTTTATTATGGCATGCCATTAAATGGAGTGTGTGATTATGGTAGTGTTTCCCAAAGTGTATGGCACAACTCCCCGATGAAGGCATGGGGTTAAAAGACGAGTCCTGGGGGCACATACACATCTCAACTGTTCCCTAGTGTTCGCTTTCATTTTTTTAAAAAGTAAGTCTAGCTGTTATGGCTGCAGAGAAACCCAACAAAATGTGACTTGAAGATGATGCAGTGTTGTCTGTCTGAGTCTGCAGAGACCCTGAAGTAAGAGGTTGGAGAGGTGTGAAGTGCCCCTTTCATTTCAGTGGGGACTGACTCAAATGCCAGTGATGCTGTTTTAAAAGTCAGCACTGTGAACTATTTTGCTGCTCAAAGCATATAAGAAAGAGGAGGAAGTATATTATGAAGATCTAAAATATGGCTAGGCCTTTAACACTAGATGGCGGTAATAGTGAGTGGGGGGGAGAGGTAGTGTTTGATTTCAGTTTACTGAAGGGGGCCTCAGTTTTCAGAAGTTAAGGAAAGACTGGCTCATGGTGAATCTTGTATGGGATTTTGCAGTGATAAGGCTGATTTAATATAGGATGTTGTTATATGGAGTTTGACAATTATTAATGAATTTGCATGTTTTTTTTTAAATATTCTTTTGTAGGCATAAGGGTTTGATTTTCAAACTGAGCCTCCAGTTTCACTGCTGAAATTTTGCATCCACAATAAATTGTGGCCCACAATTTTTTCCCACAAAATTGTTGGTAAATTAACTGAGGAAGCAAATTTGCACCTGCTAAACTGGAGGGTCAGTTGGAAAATCAGGTTAATAGTTACAGCTTATAAGAATCGGAAATACTTTTGGCCCTCTGGTGGGAAACAGGCTGGCTTACCAGCCCCACACTGCATAGTGCATGTGCACAGTTCCCCTGCCTGTTGGAATCTTCTCATTTATAGCCTGTTCTTGTCTATGGTCTCTGAGTGCCTTCTGCACTTGTGAAGCTGGGGGTGGGGTAAACAAAATTTTCCTCACAGTAAATTGCAGTGATCAAGTGTGTGGTTCATGCAAAATTAATCAGTTGGACCGAACCCCTATGATGCTGTTGGGAGAGTGATGAAGAAAAAGGTTGCCACTGTATTATAAGGAACATGGAATTAGGCAAGAATGCTGAAATCCATGATAAATAAAGGTGAAGAGTCAACATCCTGTTGGTGTGGGAAAGGGTAATGCATTATACTAAGGGGTCTATCCATTTCTCTCATTTGAAATGATCCCTTATCCCCATGAACTGTTCCTCTTAGGATAATTTTGCTGTAAAAAGTCACCTATGAACATTATAATGAATCAACATCCAGTGACTATGAAGCAAAGAATTGTATTAATTTTATTTTGTTTTTTGGTATAAGTTGTTTTGTCCTTATGCGATGATGAATTTTCAACAGCATTAAAGCAGTATGCAAGGCTAGTTCGCTAGTAGACATTAGTAACTGCGTCTAAAAGTATGCGTAGCACTCTGACCCCTGGATTAATCAACTGAAATATATTACAAGAAGAAAATAAAACCCTTCATGTTTGAAGTAACCAGCTTTAAGCTTTTCTTCCCTGCCCCAACACACGTTTTATCAAATTAATAATAATAATCACAACAATAACTTGCCATTCTTTAATGTTTTCCATTAGAGAAATGAACATTATTGAATTAAGCATCATAACCCACAGACAGGTGGGTCAGATTCATTATCCCTTATTTTACAAAGGACAAACTGAGGCATAGGGAGGGATCGGGGAAGTGAAATTACCTAAAGTAACAGAGCAGGTCAGTGGCAGAGCTAGGCCAGAACCCAGGAATCACTATTCTAAGTACCTCTGGCCCACTAGCCCACATTCCCATCTCAGAACTAGGAAGAGAACCCACGTGTCCTAGTCTTTAGCCATCAAGACCATCCAGCCCCCGACAGATAGAGAAGAGAGAGTGAGGTGCTGCTCTGTGCCAGGAGCCCCTTCTTGTTAGACTTCTTTTAGAATCCTAGTTCTTTTCATTGGATTATTTTCAGCACTGGAACCCTGAGCTGCTCTACAAGTTACCGTCTAGATGGTTTATTCCACCCATTACTTTTAGGAGCCTAGTCATCAGGAAACATGGTAATGGGGGAAGTGAGTAGATGGCATAAGCAAAATGGAGCAAAGATGAGGAGACAGACCACAGGTGGGGGTGAACAGAGTACATGGAATGGAGGACAGAGATAGCACTACAAGTGAGCCATCAATGGAATGGGATTTGGTAATTTCTGATCATGGTACACTGTCCCAATTATAACAGGGGCCAGAAATGAATATAACCCTTTATCTGGAATGACACTGTCCAGCTTTTCTAGTAAAACAGAGTTTGTTGGGCAAAATACGATTTCATGGTATGGTGTATCCTACCCTTTGAGTTTAGCTGCCTGGGTCAGGGTATGGATACTTGAATTAGTAGGAGAGTTGATCTGTTTTGGGAGTGAATTAATTGGTTATTGGATGTCACCTTGGCTCTGGTGAAATGTATCTGTGGTTTGAGCATTCAAAAGCCTAAGACTTGATTCTCTTACAATTAAAAAAAAAAGATTTTCATTCTGAAGTTATGAACGGTGCCTGATAGCTTCATAGATGAAATTACATATTTGTTTGAAGTTGGATTTTTTTCATGTCTGTTTTTAAATCAGAAGAATGTTCATTTTCCTGTCTGATCACATGTATATCCCATTTAAGCGGATTGTCTGCATGTTTATTTCATAGTAAATGCTTCCTTTAGGCTCTCCAGAGCCTGTTCTTTGGTTATTTTTTGCCAGTCTGCTGGGAGATTGGCTGGTTTAGCACCATACTCCTTAGCAAACTGTTGATTGAACTCCTTAAAAACAAATTTCCAGTAATCAGAAGCAGTAATGCTAGGATCTGGCTGAATGCGCCAATGCGGGTAATATTGACGATAATCTTTATAAGGATGATCCTTCCAATCTGTGTCTGAATTTCTAAATTCAGTGTTGGAAACCACATCAGAAGAACATAGAGAATAGGTAAGCTTTTCTGTTACCAGATTTTGGTATCTTCCTAGCCCTTGAGGACGATGTACTGATGCAAAATGCTCCTTATGATCCCCTCCTCCTGCTTCGCAGGGGACTTTACAGAACGGACACTGCTTCCCACAGCCAAACACTCGCTTGAAGATTTCATCCTGGGGCTTCAGTGGCAGATGGAAGAGCTTTGATTTAATTTCCAAATCTTTCAATTCAGCTAGTATTTGTTTCTGAAGATCAGGAAGGAAGGTTTGAATAAAAGTAGAAAATTGATCTGGATCTGCTGTGTTTTTAAACTGTATCCCCACCAAGCTATCCTTGGAAATGACTAGGTCCTTCTGCAGCACTTTACAAAAGGTGTTTAGAAAAGCTGAGACTGTCGTAACACTTTCATCTTTGGCTTTCTCCAGGGCATCCCTGACTTTCTTTATTATCGTGGATAGAATTTCTTCCTCCAGATCTTCCAAATCCTCAGCCTCTCTGTAGTAATCTAATATGTGCCTCCATATCCAAGCTTTGACAAACTTTTCATAGTTGAGAATGTATTTCACATAGTTGTTGAAGTTCCCATCTTCTAACAGCTTCTTCTGCACAGTGAACTGGAAAAAGCTCCGGCTAGCATATTCAATAGACTGTCCGCTGCTGAGAATGTCATCCACTATTTCCAGTCCGAGTCTTTTGCTAACATAATCCATTAAGGCAGGTTTGAGACACTGATCACAGAACTCCTTGGCTCTATTTTGTCGGGCATCTTTTTCCAAGTAATGGTCTCGAAATGTAGAGAAATACTGAGGTTTCAGCTTCTCCAGTCGTTGCTGAGGATCATTTTCCTTGAGAAAATCTTCATGCATCTTCTGAAATGCATGAGCGGCTTCCCCCAAAATGTGAAGTTTCAGATCAACTTCAAAGCAAACAGAAGTCTGCAGTTTTTTCACTTCCTCCTGTTGAAGTTTCTCATTGATCAAATGCAACAATTCTCTGCAATAGGTTTCATCATAGTCTGCCTTGGAATAGACTCTCTCTTCAATGTAACTATTACATTGGGCCATCAAGGATTCAGCAAGTTTTTCTATTTTCTGTGACCGTTTTTTTGTAAACCAATGTTTCACAGCTGAGGTAAATGAAAAGTCTAAATATTCAGTTCTCATTGTGAAAGACTTAATTCTATAATTCATCAAGCTTCCTGCTTTTTGTATCTTCTGATTGACAGAACTCCCTCTGTTATCCAGGTCTTTTCTCAGATGGAACTCTATATCTTCATGAATTTCATGTTTTTGTAAACAAATGGGCGATAATTCTGAAAATGTTTCTTTCCACATTTTTTCAAATTCCATTTCCAATTCTTTATTTTCCAACTTACTTTCTTTTCTCCTGCATTGGTCTAAAAGCATGTCCACTTTCCCTTCAATTACTTTCATGTACTCAGCCTGGATATTGGCTATCTTGTGCTGGCCTTTTTTAATGTGAATGGCTTCCTTACATTTCTTAAATGAATAACTTTCCAGCTCAGTTTTCAGGCTCTTTGCACTTCTGATAAAATCTTCCCTGTACTTTTCTATCAGATGCAGATTTGCTGCCCCGCTTTCAAAATATTGTTTTAAAAGCTCCAGAATTCTCTGTTCTCCACACAGTAGTTTCTGTTGCATTTCATATTGTGACTTATCAGCTTCTAGTTCATCAGGAGAAAGATTCTGAATGGCAGTTTCTTTTTCAGTTATCCAGAGGTGCATTTCCTTGCGGAAATCCCATTCCCACTCAGAATATTTCACAGACAGCTGGTTATAGGCTTCAGCTATGAGGCTGTTTCTAAAGCTGAAGATGAAGTTCTCATGTTTGACAGCATTCCACAGACTCTTGACCCATTCAATAAACTGTGGAATGTCCTTGGGGGTTCTTTTAAGTGAACGGTTCTTTATGAATTCAAACAGATACCTCTTTAACTCATACACTTTTTCACTGTATCCCATATTCACCGGAGCCATGGGAGGGACTCCATGCCACAGTCCAGGGATGTACCAATTGTGTTTTTCCAGATCATACTCCATGATATCAGAAAATTTTATTTCCTTGTTTAATTTTTCCATCTTTGCTGCAGCTTTGATCATTTCATTCAGCTGCTCCAGGAGGTGTTTCCTGTCCCTCATGTTTTGTTCATGCGCAGACACATCACTGACGTTCTGATGCACAAACTGGCAGTTTGGCTTATGCCCTATTTTTTCCATTCTGAGAAAGGCATGGACCACAATTTGCAGAATATCCTTCATTTCGGTGGCATTCTCCATGGCCATGTTAACAATGGTTATGTCACTCAGTCCTATCACCAGTGTGGCCAGCTCATTGTCATGTTGATAACTGTCCTCCAGCTTGGCCAATTCAGGGGCTTTCAAGCCTTCTGTGTCTATCACCAAAATGAAATCACAGCCCAGTTCCTTTTTTAAGATCTCTGTAACTTGAATGAGCAACATGAAGGCTCCTCGTGTACATCGGCCACTGCTCACTGCAAACTGCAGGCCGAACATGGTGTTGAGGAGGGTGGATTTCCCAGTGCTCTGCACTCCCAGCACTGTTAGAACCAGCATTTTGGACCTTCCCCTGAGCTTGGCATGGAGCTGGGTCAGAACATCTGTCACCCACTGCAGTGGGATGTTGGAGGCATCTCCATCAATCAGCTCAATAGGAAACCCTTCCAGCATCAGGTCAGCTGCTATGCCTGGGAGGTGGGTGAATTGTCTTCCACTTTTTAGAATTTTGCCTTCTTTAACCATTGAGTGTTCAGCCTCATAAAACTGCCCCAACTCACGCATGAAATGCTCCACCCCTAAAGAAGTGGAAGATATTAATTTATCTAGTTCTGCCAACCGTTTGGGGTCATCTCCTAAAGACTTGCATTTCTCTTTGTATTCAGCCCGTAGTTTAGAAAGATTCCCCCTAGCAATGTGATCCAACTGAAATTTCATCCATTTCAGGAAATAATGTTTTTCTAATGGAAGTAGATGTTGTATTGCATCAATGAATTTAGTCAAACCATCAGTAAGGTCACATTTATTCTGTTGGTTACGTAATTCCAACGTTTTATCTTTCAGCTGAGATTTATATTTCTCAGCAGGGATATCCCCCTGCCTTCTCATTCGGCACATTTCTTTTTCCACTTTAGCCAGGCTTTTCCATAAGTCCCCTTGGAGCCTCAGCATTTCTTGTTTGTAATATGCCACATCCTTTATTTCTGTGGTGATTTCTTTAACGCAGTTGCTCGCAGTCTGACATTCCACACGGTCTTCATCTATTTGGATTCCTAGTTCACGCGCTATCACAGCCATATCTTCTATACCTGTCCTCTTGGGAGAAGAGTTCATTATGCTTTGTATGGTGGACTGCAGCTTTTCCACAAATTTTGCTTTATTTGTGCTGCTATCTTTCATCAGCATATGTGAATTTTTCAGTTTCAGCACAGGGGCTAATTTGTTAAGGAATGCCAGAGTTTCACTGGATTTCCCAGCCTGGCGGTTGAGAATGAAGTAGTATTTAGTTGTGGATTCTTTCAAAGATGATAATAGAGTGTACTCCCTTTCAGTGATGTTTTCAGCAAATATGAACACAGCTGAGGAGACCTCTGTTAAAAAGCTAAACTGCAGCCAGTGCGATTCAATGTCTCCACGTAGATTTGTAACTGCCACAGGTTCTGAGAAAAGATCCAAATTCTTCCTCCCACCAGGGAAAAACCAGGAAATTTCTATCAACCCATCTGCGATTTCACGAGGGACGTTCCCAGATGACAAATCCTGATGGATAAAGAAATCATGGTGCTGCTGGGAGGGGCTGAGAACCTCATTGAGGAGTTTGGACTTGGAGAAGCTGCAGCTCCCCATCCGCACAAAGGAAATGGTTGGCATTGCTGTGAGCACCAGGCTCTCCTCCATGAACCCTCTGCTCTCTGCCAGGGAGTGTGGCCTCCACTTCCTCACAATGTCCATCATGGCCCACAGCATTAGGGTGCACTTGGGGGTGTCGAGAGAAGGTAACAGCAGAGGGAGGGCAAACTGGCACATGGACATTTTGGACAGGATCTCCTGCTGTAGGAAGCTGTCTGAACAAAGCAGAACGGCACAGAGAAGATCAAGTGGATTCACAGAGACTTTAGTGTCAGAGTCACTAAAAAAGAAAATTTGTTCATCGATACCTTGTTCCTCCTCATCCACCCTGGTTCCTTGATCATGAGGTGCCCCACCCCTAAAGCTTGTGCTTCTGGCTGTCACATTCAAAGCCATGACCTTCCTCAGGAAATGCCATGGTAAATCTCTTAATTTTCGAGGAGTCCAGTCCTTTAAACTTCCTGAGTTGATTTCCAGGACATCATTCATCCTGAGCTTTCTGCTTTCATACTTCTGTAATTTTAACTTGGAAAGAACTTCTCTGAATGCTTTTCTTCTCTCTGTGGAAAAGTGTTAAAATATGAACATAAATTTCAGAGCTGAAAATAGAGGGCTGAATTATCTTATTTGCAAAGGCCACTTGTGCTACCTAGGTGGTGGGAAATGGCCTGAGAGAACCTGTGTAGAATTTCTCCTGAGTAGGAGAACTCTCAACTTGTGGCAAGTTGGCAGAAGTGGCTCCCAGCCCCCAAATCCCTAGCACAGGGAGACATAAGTGGTGTTGTGGAGTGGAGGAGTACTATATCTGATCCTCCCCTGGCATGATGTTTGTTACAGACCTTGCATTAGTGGCATGAACTAGTGTAGGCCCCAGGCTGCTCTAATTTCCACAGGTTCTGGGATGTTGAGGATCAGGGAGATGTAACCGGCTCCCTGCCCTGACCACTCCTCACTACCTCTGAGTTGCAGTGGAATGCAGTGGAGAAGCAGGGTCATTGTGATTTTTGTGATATTGTTTGGCAATTGTTGATTGTGACACTAGGGTAGTGATGCAAAGCTGTAATTAGAGAATGGCAATACATAGAAGTGACAGATACATCAAGGAGCTACACTTCTCATGCGCTTCAATAATTATTTAGATTGCTCTGTATTCTTAGTTTTCCCTCTGTTAGTATGTTGCTGTTAACAGTCAACGATGGACATTAGTGATTTTTTTAATCTTGCCCATGTTCCCAACCTTTCTTCGTTCCTCTCCCATAAAAATGATTTATAGGGACCTATAGACAACTGCAGCCTCACCTGAGGACAAATCCACGTCTTCCATGATACAATGTGCTCTCTTCTTTGGAGAGTCGGGGGTCATAATACCACTCACAAATCAGGCCTTCTCACAGCTCACTGCTATATGCAGCTGCCTTTGTGCCTTCTAGTCTGATATGCACAGTGCGTTACTAACATATCTATCCTGTCTAAAGATTTATACAGTACCCCTCACAGTGGTATCTGAGGACTCCTGCATCTGCTACATCATTAATCCTGGGGTTTTAAATGGAGATGTTCTAAACTACTAAGGACTAAGGCTTAGTGTTTTTGTATGGATTACATTAGCTAAAATATTCAAAGCCATCATAAATCTAATAGTATTGTTAACTAATGAGATGCAATACTAATGACACATGCACATGGAAAATTATATGAGGACTACCTTTGGGAAGGTCTTTTTGCTTTTGTTCTGGGTCTTGCTGAATAGCAACTTCTTGCTCCCGAATTAAAGAATCTAGGAAGAAATCCAAAGGAAAATATATTATCACCATTTAATTACTAAGTCTCTGTATTTACTGAGTAGCAGAAAAAACCACTGCTGAATGTCCTGAGTGCAGAGGTTGTCAGTGTATCAAGGACCATCAGGCAAGAAATAAACAATTTCATCAACACTCTACTAGAAGGAGATGATCTGAGGTTTTGTATTTATCAGACCTTCCTTAGGGGAAAGGTGGGAAGCTGATCTGGGAATTTCCTCTTTTGTGAGACTTAAATTTGACTGCATAAAACCTTTGTTGTTTGTTTTTTTGTTTTGCTTACAGTAATTTAGAAATTAGGCCGAAAGAAGCCTTTTCAAACTCTTAATTTTAATCTAACCGTGTTGGAGTTTTTGCTTTGGTTGGACTATGAGAACATTACTCCAAAATTTGGACTTAAAAGGTCCATGGATGTTGGCTGTATATCCAGTTGCAGTTCAACTGGCTTGCCTCTTCTAACACTGACCTAATACTAAAAAGAACAGGAGTATTTGTGGCACTTTAGAGACTAACACATTTATTTGAGCATAAGCATCTGATGAAGTGGGCTGGGCTGTAGCCCACGAAAGCTTATGCTCAAATAAATTTGTTAGTCTCTAAGGTGCTACAAGTGCTCCTGTTCTTTTTGCAGATACAGACTAACACGGCTGCTACTCTGAAACCTGACCTAATACTGTTATACTCAATTGTACAGAAACTGAACTTTAGGAAATAGTCTTGTAGAACTTGCAGAGAGGAGTTGACTGAAAATCTGAACATACAGTGAGGAAAAGCATGCTGGGAAGAAAGATGGAAATCTACTCATTTCTAAAACTTTTTGTGCTACTACCAGAAAAAATATGATCTTAACCAAAATATTTCACAGATTCAATGCTCAAATTAAACATATAGAAATTAGTTGGTATTGTTAGGATAATAACCTCAGATTCTCTACACAGTATGGTCCTGAACTGACAATCATAGTATTACCATATTGCTAATCATTTTGCTTTGAGTCACTACTCTCTCTCAGTGAAAATAACCAGAGAACTACTGTAACAGTGAGGGAAATACCACACTAACTTTAAAATTCTCAAGTGTTTCCTTTATTTAGCACTTTTTGAGTGGAACTTATTACTCTCCCTTCCCTCAAATTTAATGTGCACTACTAGGGCAAAAAAGTCAATTTGTAAACCCACCTCTGCCTCTAAAAACTGTTCTGCTGCTGCCGTGGCTGACGGACAGCTCCCCACTCAGCAACTGGCTAAATATAGTTTCTCAATTATTATATTTATGGTTTGTATTGCAGTAGCATCTAGGATCCTCGTCTATAATTGGGGCCCCTATCTATTAGCACAGTGGCTGATCCAGCTCCCGCTGAAGCCAGTGGAAAGGCTCCTATCGATTTCAATGGGATATGGATAAGGCCCTTAATGAAGCACTGTCTGGAATATATTTTTCTTCCAGTGTTATAACATTCAGAGAATTATACCAATAAATAGTAATATCTAGTAAAATTGTCAGAACTAGTTCGAAGGTAGTTACCATTATCATTTACAATAATGAGATGCAGTAGCTAGCAGGAAGGGTTGTAAGAGGCAATACCTTTAGGAAGGTCTTTCTCTACCAGCTCTGGTACTTGCGGGGTGTCAACTTTCTCCTCTGGAATAAAACAATTTGGCAAGGGAGCCAAGAGGAAAACTGCACTAAGTGAAATTCTCTTCTCTACAGGTTCTTACACCACACTCATCACAGAAGTATCCAAGCACCTTCCAGCAATGCATTAAGCTGCATGATGCACCTCTGTCAATTGTTTGTTCTCTCGGCCTATCCCCAGAAGTGTGAGCAGGGGTGTGTTTGCTTTTGGATTTTTTAAAAAGAAATATATATTAGAGAGCGCAAGGCCAATGAAAGACACCTTGCACTTTGGCCAGAAGTTGGTGAGGTTTGTGATGGTCCTTAGTTCCTGGGGGGGTTAATTCCACAGTCGTGGGTCAGCCCCTAAAAAAGCTCTGTTCCAGTTTAATTACATCTGTCACTGAATAGAAAAATAAGGTCACTCTCTGCTTCCATTGACAAAGAAATGAGACGGGGAGTTCTTTTACTCTGAAGATAACCTAGAAAAAATGTGTAATGTGAGATGGACATAAGGGTCTGCGATTTGGCTAAATTCCCTTAAATAAACCCCATTGAGATTGTCCTAAGGGCAGACCCTCCAGGGATCTCCCTGTTCTACCAAGAACAGAAATATTCAGAGACAAATTGATAGGAGGGGCTGCTGGTGTTGGGTTATTTTGGTGTTGATATCAGAGTGCTTTCTGCCACTGATGTATAGGATTTGGTATAAGTCCTATTAACGGAGTCATGATGCATAAATTATCTGACAGTGAAGTGGGAAGATAGCACCTTTCTCTCTGCAAGGTGCAAAACATTAGAGTACAGGGGATGGAGGCAGTGAGAGGTATGAGATCTATACACTCAGAAGCTCTCATAAAACTTTTTTAACAAAGTCTGAGCTGTGTATCTAGGATTGAGTTAAAACTGACAGAATGACAGATTATGATGGTCTTCTCAATTAATTCTCCATCAGAAGATAATGTTGTTGTATATTGAATACGTTATCTTTGGGCTTGTCTACACTACAGATATTCACTGAATCTGGATCCATCTTCTAAAATGGTTTATTCCATGTGCAATTCATATCTACACACAACAGGGTTAATGTATGGTTCCTCACTGTGTGGGTTACCTAGCCGGTCTGCATGTGAGCTGGGTTGAAAACAACTGACAGAGTGTAGCCAGGACTTAACATAGTTCCTTTGCTGCATAGACATTTACATTATAATATATATTTCTTAATACAGATCTCTAATTGGAAATGTGGACATATTCAATTTTATGGCTAACACATTCTTTCCTTATGAAAAATAAAATACAACTCCCCATAGCTTAAATATAAATCCTGATCTATACCTGGAAATACAATTTCTAAACACTCCAGAAATTGCTGGCAGGCTGATTCCCCCTTTTTCTGTATCAGAATCAACAATTTTCTTATTTTCTTCTTGGGATCCTCCTCTGTTTTATCCAAGGGATTATACTCCTCCTCTGTGACAATGGATTGGGAGAGTAATTCATCCAAGATGAGTTCTAGGTCTTTTTGAAGAATTTCAATTAACCTTTTTCTTTTGTTGCGTATAATCTCTGAGGGTTTTTCACCAGCAGATGTTTCTAAATCACAAGTCCTAGGACAGAAAAGATTTTTTTTTTTAAATATAAAGAAAAAGGAACAGGATTTGTGAAGCAGCCGTGGTTAGCTTTAATATACTTAGGGTACATCTACACTACAGCGGGGAGTCGGTTTAAGATACGCAAATTCAGCTACGTGAATAGCGTAGCTGAATTCGACGTATTACAGCCGACTTACCCCGTTGTGAGGACGGCGGCAAAATCGACTTCTGCCGCTTTTTGTCGGCGGCGCTTACTACCACCTCCGCTGGTGGAGTTAGAGCGCCGATTCGGGGATCGATTGTCGCGTCCCGACGGGACGTGATAAATCGATCCCTGAGAGGTTGATTTCTACCCGCCGATTCAGGCGGGTAGTATAGACCAGGCCTTAGTCTTGTAGCATTCTTGGAACATTAGCAGGTAATCTGCAAGTTAAACAATTTGAGATGGAGAATAAACACGTTTTCTCCTAAAACGTTTGAGTTGAAAATTGTCACTTCAATTGAAATTTTCCTCTTCTTCAAGTTTGAAAATAAAAGTTGACTTTTTTTCTCTGAAATCATGGGGGGGGGGGACGCTTTCACTTTTTACTTTTCTTCCACTTTTGTCCAATTGGATTTGTTTTTTAAATTAAGATAAAATAGAATTTTTTTCCACCCAAACAAAACAAAAAGGTTCATGACAACTTTAAAATACTAACAACAAGGAGTCTGGTGGCACCTTAAAGACTAACAGATTTATTTGGGCATAAGCTTTCGTGGGTTAAAAAACCTCACTCTTCAGATGAGGTTTTTTTACCCACGAAAGCTTATGCCCAAATAAATCTGTTAGTCTTTAAGGTGCCACCGGACTCCTTGTTGTTTTTGTGGATACAGACTAACATGGCTACCCCCGATACTTAAAATACTAAAAATCTTTTGTTCTCCCCACCATGCAACATGTTCATTTCAACCAGCTGTGCTTTTGAACAGAATACTTCTGTGCTAAAACAACAAAGAGTCTGGTGGCACCTTAAAGACTAACAGATTTATTTGGGCATAAGCTTTCGTGAGTAAAAACCTCACTTCTTTGGATGCATAGAGTGCTAGTTGCTCTATCTAGTGTTCAAGGCTTGTATTACACCATCAAAACTGCTATATATTTAAAAGCCAATGATCCTCAGTATAACTATATTTTGTAGATAATCCCTGCTCCAAAGAGCTTTCAGTTTATTTTTGGGTATTGTACAGCACCGAGCACATATACTGTCAGTTGTAAACAAGTAGGTACTATATTTTGTATCTTGTCTTTTATATGAACTGTATTCCAAGTGCATTACAGTTTTAAATACTGTAATAAAACTATAAAGTTAATATAAAGAAAACAGGGGAAGATAGAATTGAAATGTTTAGAAACAGGGAGAAAAGAGAGATTTTCAGATAAGATCTTAAAACAGGTGAGAAACCTTGATGAGGTAGAAAGTTGCTGGGTGTTCCAGATGGTAGGGACTTGCAGAGAGAGAGAGGCTCTTGCACCACTATACCGTGATTATGGCGGCTGCTAGATGCACAAAAGGATGTAGAGGAAGACAGAGGTTTGAAACATATGGATGGCGGTTCTGAAATGGAACCTGAAATAAACAAGGTGCCAGCGGAACTGTCTGGGAATAGGTATAAGTTGGACATAGATCTGTGGACATTTGAGAAGTCAGCAGGGGCATCAGGCACACTGTATGGAGGAGTCCGGGGAGGTGAGATTAGAGGAGGGAACTGCCATTGCCCAGGCCAGAGGAGATGGACATCTAGATGGGAATCTCAACAGAGGAGGAATCTTAGGGAGGCCATAGAGGGAGTGTCAGTATCCCAAGGGAGAAGGGATGGTGGCCTGTCTGGGACCTTATAGAACGAGGAGCTGGGACTCAGACCAGTCATTGTTGAGGAAGCTGCAAAAGTGTAGGCAACAAAAAATAAGAGGCTTTGTTCACATGCCTGGTTTAAATCCTGGGTGCATCACACAACTTGGAATGAAGTGAAAACCAGGTTTTGTATGGAGAGGTTTGTTCAGCTGTAATGTTGACCCTGTTGACTGTCTAGTAAATATTTTACATAGGGCTGCTGGGGCCACACAAATGTGTTGACTCATTGGTACCCAATGTTACTTGTACAGGAAGCAAAATGGTGTCAAAATAGGATATAACTTTTGAATCACTATGGACCAATTCCTCTGCCTAGTGCACAGGTCTAGCAAATGGGCGGTGGTGGTCTGGGCAATGGGAGCCTTCTACCTACTGATTCAGGCCACCAGTAGACCCCAAAGCAGCTGCATCCCTCTGGCCACCAGTAGACCCCTGAGCAGCTGCATCCCTCAGGCCACCAATAGACCCCCGAGCAGTTGCATCCCTCTGTCCAATGTAGCAGATCTCTGTTGCTGTGGATGCACCACCCCATCTCTACCCATGGAGTACTAATCCACAGCATGTGGGGATTGCAGACCTCCTGTTGAGTGATCTTACCACATCCTTCCCCTGCACAGTAGAACTACACCTGCTCTGTTGTATGAAGGGCCTTCTATGGCTCTTTCTCAGGTTGGAGGACTTGGCTGTATAAGAACTTATACATTGGTGGCATTATGATTGGGGCTGACAAAGCACGTATATTTTCAGATTCAAATTCTGCTCATTCACATCCTTGTGAATCCAGAGAAACTTCACTGGCATAACCACGGATTTACTCTGGTGTGACTGAGATCAGAATCTGGTCCTAACCACACTGACATCAGGGGTATTTTTCTGGATTTACACAGGGCTGACTGAAACCAGAATTCAAGGCTACTACTGAGATTTTCACAGTAGTGCAGGAAATCTCGGAATAGTCTCTAATCACAGCTCATTATAACTGTTCAGAGACATTACCCTTTGGCTGGTGTTCTTGATGGAGTGGCTCCCTCTGGTTCCTTCTCCATAGTCCTCGCTGCCAACAGGTCACCAGCTGGTGCTGACTCCGGCATGTTTCTCCAAGGTCCGATAAGTTCATTTTGGGCTTGTAGGAACAATTGCTCTGGTTCCAGAAAGGAAAGGGTTAAATTTCAGAAAGACAGTTTATTAATCTTAAAGATTCCTAACATATCCTCACAAAAGCCTTTTTAAAACCTACACAAAAGCCTATAATCTATGACCTCTCTAAGGTCATGTATTTGTAACTGTCTTGTTGCTTCTAGTCCAATTAACATTAATCAGATGAGACTAGGGCATGACATGAGTTAGTTACAGCAGGTTTATTTATAACAGAAAATATGAGATTCACAAGCATGTCCCAGTTAGCAACTTCACTTTTCATTGTAGGTGTTTGCTAGCCCATAGTGTGTGTGAGTGTTGACCTACTGTACCTAATACTGCTGAGTTTCTTTCCTTGTCTAATTTGGAAGCTTCTGTCTGGTAAAACCATAGTGCTGAATCTCATACAGTATGTGTTCGTATGATGGGCAAAAAAGGGAATGTGTTGTCACAGACTAAAGGATTCTAAAGGTGATTCTTTTAGAAAGTCTCTCACCATTGTATCTACAGATATAGTGTAATACCGTGCAGACAGGGTGGATGACACCTTAAATGTTTCTTAAACATGGTATGTCCCAACCCCAAATGCCTTATTCTGGCTAACCCTCATTGATTTCATTGGGAGCTTTGGCAGGGCACAAGGCCTAAAGGTTAAATCCCAAAATGTTGAGGATAAATAAACCTTCAGAATTCTCTTTCTCTGAAGTCAGGGGGACTTTTGGGCTCTTCGCTCCTTTCCCTTTCCCTTTCTCCGAGGTTGCAGAAGCTTCTAGGATCTCAGATTCCTTCCCCTTTCCTGAGGATGCAGTGGCTTCTGGGCTCTCTGCTTTATTTCCTTTTGCTGAAGATGTGGTGACTTCTGGACTCTCAGCTCCGTTTCCTTTCTCTGAGGATGTATTGGGTTCTGGGCTCTCAGCTCCGTTCCCTTTCTCTGAAGATGTGTTGGGTTCTGGGCTCTCGGATCTATTCTTTTTCTCTGAGGATGTGTTGGGTTCTGAACTCTTGGCTCCGTTTCCTTTCTCTGAGGATATCTCGGGTTCTGGGCTCTCAGCTCCGTTCCCTTTCTCTGAGGATATGTCAGGTTCTGGGCTCTCAGCTCCGTTCCCTTTCTCTGAGGAAATGTCGGGTTCTGGGCTCTCAGCTCCGTTCCCTTTCTCTGAGGATATGTCGGGTTCTGGGCTCTCAGCTCCGTTCCCTTTCTCTGAGGATATGTCGGGTTCTGGGCTCTCAGCTCTGTTTCCTTTCTCTGAGGATGTGTCGGGTTCTGGGATCTCAGCTCCGTTCCCTTTCTCTGAGGATGTGTTGAGCTCTGGGCTCTCAGCTCTGTTCCCTTTCTCTGAAGATGTGTTGGGTTCTGAGCTCTCAGCTCCGTTCCTTTTCTCTGAGGGCTCAGTAGCTTCTGGGCTCTCAGGAAGATTCTTTTTCACTGACGATATAACCATTTCTGGATCTTCTGGTCCATTCTTTTTCTCTGAGAACACTGCAGCTTCTGGATTCTCAGTTCCATTATTGGGATCTAAAGATTCAAAAAACAATATCAGATAAAATCCTATTCAGATTCTTCAAGATTCTTGATATTCTGGTGTTCTTGACACTAGACTCCAATTTTCCTTCCTTCCAAAATTACACCAGAGTATTTGGAGATAGCACACATCAATAGTAACACAACATAAGTGCAAAGAAGAGATAATATAATATAATTTCTAGAAAGTTCTGAGAGTCATGGGCAGATGAGATGTGATCTACTTTTATATCAAATGAGCACATTGCTTTGATATAGATATATTCTGCAATTATTCACTGGGGATTTCTTTTAAATGAAAAAAGTAATTTATGATAGAGATCCAGGAATGAAACCCTTAAAAGAAATAAACTAGGCTTTTACATTGTCCGTTAGGAAAAATCTAACAGGATTTATCAAAGGGTTTTTAAGAAATTTAAAGCATCTGGACTCCTGAGATCAAATTCTGCCTAGGCTACAAGTGAAAATGAGTCTAGTAACCTGATCCCATCCTGCTCCATTGTAAAAGATTAGACAAAGATATAATAGATGGAGTGATGGATATGAAAGGCTGTTTGGAAGATGACTCTCTTTTAAATTATACAGGATGGTTCAAAAAATCTATAGAAAGGTGTTCGTTCTGTATGAAATTGTAGAAGATTTTTCCTTAAGAGGAGGATCATTCTTTAGAGATAATCTGAAATATTATTTGATCTTAAAAAAAATCCACTAGAAAGAAAATTTTACTCACCGTCTTCTAAATACTCAGAAATTGGTTCTAAGCCTGGAAATGTGTGTTGCAGGTTTTCCAAACAATCTAGAAATTGCTCATGGGCCGATTCTCCCTTTTCGAGTACTGTTTCAATCAGTGTCACCATTAGCTTCTGTGGGTCGTTTATTTGACTCAGTGTGAAGTACTCTCTCTCTGTAATCAGGAGATGGGCATCTACAGCACTCAAGACAGCCTCTGGATCTGTTTGAAGAACATCTGTTAGTTTTCTTCGGGCCTTTCGTATAATGTCTGAGGGCTTCTCATTGGCAGCCATTGCTTCCAAATCGCAAGAGCTGGAATCAAACAACAATAACCACAAAAGAGCATTCTAAGACAGGTCACATTCAGAAATTGATCTTTACAACCGTAAAGGGTGAAAAGGTCTTCATTTTTTTTTAAATGAAAGCTTCCATTCTGAAGAGTTTGTAAATGGCACAAAGCTATGGCTTTGATTCTGAAGGTCCAGGTTTAATTTGCACTGATGACTGTGGTGCCTGCATGTATGCTTATTTACAAATGACAGCTCAGCTAGTAGGTAAACTCCTCTGGTTGTCAGACACTTGGCATGAGCTTTATTTTAGGAGTACACTTAACATTTAGATTGGCATAGCTATGCTGACCTAACCCCTGGTGTAGATGCAGCTAGGTGGATGTAAGAATGCTTCGTTGATCTAGTTACCATTGCTCAGGGAGGTGGAATTCCTACAGTGATGGACAAACCCCTTTTGCCACTGTTGGCTGCATCTACACTGTGGGGTTATTGTAGCATAGCTATGGCATCGCTGTCCTCATAGTGTAGATGTGGCCTAACTTGGGGGATTTGTAGGTAAAATACCATGTAAGCATATGTGATCATGCGCCCTCTAGTGGCGTCCTCAACAAAGCTAAGAGTCTGTTATAGTTAACAGTTCCTTTAGCTTAAAGCAGGGGTCAGCAACCTTTCAGAAGTGGTGTGCCGAGTCTTCATTTATTCACTCTAATTTAAGGGTTCGTGTGCCAGTCATACATTTTAACGTTTTTAGGTCTCTTTCTATAAGTCTATAATATAGAACTAAACTATTGTTGTATGTAAAGTAAATACGTTTTTTTTAAATGTTTAAGAAGCTTCATTTAAAATTAAATTAAAATGCAGAGCCCCCCGGACCGGTGGCCAGGACCCGGGCAGTGTGAGTACCACTGAAAATCAGCTCGCGTGCCGCCTTTGGCACACGTGCCGCAGGTTGCCTACTCCTGGCTTAAAGAATAGAGTGCTGGAAGTGCCAGGTTTGATTCCCACTGATGAACGTGGTCTCCGTGGGTATGTCTACACTGGGATAGAAAAAACGCGGCTGGCCTGGGTCAGCTGACTCGAGCTTACAAGGTTCAGGCTCCGGGGTTGAAAAACTGCTGTGTAGACAATCAGGCTCAGGTAGGAGTCTGAGCTCTAGGACCCTGCAAGGTGGGAGGATCCTAGAGCTCAGGCTCCAGTTTGAGCCCGAACATCTACACAGCATTTTTTCACCCCACAGCCCAAGCCCTGTGAACCCAAGTCAGCTAACCCAGGCCAGCTGTGGCTGCGCCGCGGGTCTGTCATCCCTGTGTAAACATACCCTGTATGTATGAAGCCATGGCCCCTTACCCAGAGATGAATGAACCAGAGGCTGTTGATCAAATTTTGTCCTCTGAAACAGGTGTAACTAGGTCTAAGAGAGTCTTGTGTATAACAGGAGCCAACTTACACCACCTTACATATCACCTCTGAATTTGGCCAAGGGTCACTGCAACCAAGAATTTACAATCCTACAGTTAGATTGTGCCCTTGTCCTGCTTTCCCTCTTCTCTCAAAATACTCCCCACTATAAGTAGTTGCACTATATGTACACAAGTTAGTAACTATACTACTTATGGAAGTAACTTATATAATGAACCCCTACAATGCTAACTGTGGATTGTATATTTGATTTCAATATTCGTAATTCAAAACTCATGCTGTTTGGGCTAGCCATTCAAACAAAAATAATACTATGTTAGTTATATAACTAACCAACAGAGTGAGAATGGGGAAACGTACAATTCAAATCTTGCTTTTAGTGAATAGCTGAGTTAAAACACTTGCTTTTCACAAGAATTGGTGCCAGCAAAGTGTCACTACTAGAATAGTCACAGAAAACTGAGAGCTTTGCAAATATAGTCAAATCAAAATCCACATGACTATTGAAAGAAAACATTTCCCAATAATGGACTTGAATCTCCTCTCACATTTGTACAATTGCCTGATCCAAAGGTCATTGAAGTGAATGGGAGTTTTTCTATTCACTGCTGTCGGCTGTGGTTCGGGCCCTAAATCAAGAATAACTCAATTCAAGTCAGTGTAGTCACACTGATTTTACACCAGAGTGGAAGCAGGATCAGGCCCACTGTCTCAAATCTAGTAACACTTGAGTTGGGACTCTTAGGGATTTGGTTCAGAGGGAAGAGGTCTGCACAAAAACAGAGACAAGAATGTGCCAGTGCTGGGGATTTCCATGGCAATAACACTCAAATCTGTCATAACATATAATTTTTTTTAAATTGACCCTCATCACTCTCACAACCTAGTCCAGTTCTGCTCTCTGACTGGACACCAGTCCGTTGTGATGGGATCCCATGTGCTGCTAAGCTGTCTTGGTTTGAGCAGTAATTGTTTGCTGTCCTAGCTCTGGGTTACTCCCTAGGTGCAGATCCTGTGTCTGACAGCCTTCTTGGCAATGGGACCTGCAGTTTGAATATCTAGACCCCCAAACCAATGCCACAGCCCTTCCAAGCTCCTCAGTTGCTTAAACACATTCCCTCCTCAGTCCCACTGGCTGTGTGAGCTCTGGTTTCCTAGTTGCACGCTTCAGGGACAACGTGGCAGAAAAGCAAGGGAAACAGGCTCAGCAAAGGAATTTCTTAAACACACACACACACACACACACACACACACACACACATATTTGACTCATAAAATGCACAAAACAGTTACAGATCTATGGAAAACAACAAACTCCTGGATGTAAGCCCCCCGCCCCCCAGTCTAGTCTCACTCTTTTGTGATCCGCTGGGTTTTATCCTTGGCTTTAGCTAAGATCCATCCTGCCTTCACCCCTCCTTCTGGGGGTAAAACTGCAGCTGTCCCATGGGCCATGTTTTGAGCGGGGAGGAAAGTCCAGTCTCCCCCACCCCCCTGGCTGTGAAGACAGCCCATTCAGAGGCAAAGGAGAAGGCTCTGGCTGGTAGTAACCCCATTGTTTGACCCAGGGAGGGCCATTCAATGCGGAGGACCCCTTGATTGGTTTGTCACACTCTTCTAGACCGAGCTTCTCACTAGGTGTTAAATATCTGCTCCCGAATAGATGATCTAATTCACAGTGCCAGTTACAGTTACAAACAGGATCTCATAAAGTCAAATGGAAATCCCCAACAGGACACAGATATTCATAGATTCATAGATTCTAGGACTGGAAGGGACCTCGAGAGGTCATTGAGTCCAGTCCCCTGCCCACATGGCAGGACCAAATACTGTCTCCAAATATTCTCCAGACTATCTCAGTCACTATCCGAGTTCTCAATAGCACACTGGAAACTAGTGAAAACAATCTGATAAGCAGGAACTGTATTATCAGCCGTTGCCTTTCTGAATACTGCAAAAGGTCCTTTTTCTAGATTAAAATCTTACTGCACTGGGTTATGTAGATTTATCACAAGGGGACAAATTCTGCGCTCCTTTCTCAGTTTGTACTCTGTCCTTATTCAGGGAAACTCTTGATTTAAAAAAAAATCATGATTGGATGTTTTTTCTAAAAGCTATGATCTAATCCAAACAGGAATTATTTCAGGGAAGTTATATGGCCTGTGCCGGGGTGGCCAAACCGTGGCTCGTGAGCCGCCTGCGGTTCTTTTACAGTTAAAGTGCAGCTTTCGGAGCCCCCATTGCCCACCCCATTCTATGCCTGCCAGACTGTTTGGGGGAGCTCGGGGCTTCTGCCACAAGGTGGTAGGGCTAAGGGCTTCTTCTCAATGAGCCCCCTGCCACACCCCACACCCCTCCTGCACCCCAACCCCCTTCCCTGAGCCCCCTCATACACCCTGCACCCCTCCTCTGCCCCAATCCCTTTCCCTGAGCCTGATCCTGCACACCGCACCCCCTCCCACACCCTGCACTCCCTCCCACACCCCAATCCCCTGCCCCAGCCCTGAATACAATTTCCCCACCCAGATGTGGCCCTCGGCCCAAAAAGTTTGCCCACCCCTGCCCTAATCCCACCACCCCGCCACAGAGCTGACGCCCCGAGCCCTGGCAGGCATGCCCCGGCTCTCAAACTTCTGAAGATTGTTGTATGTGGCGCAGAGGGACAGTAAATTTTCCCATCCCTAGCCTGTTCTATACAAGTCAGACTAGATGATCACAGTGGTCCCTTCTGGCATTAGAATCTCTTAATTAAATCAATCTGGTAAAATACGAGAGAGAGTTTCAGGATTTACCCCACTGATCTTGATTAGAATTAGTCCCCTGGAATGAAGAATCGTTCCTACCTTCCATTCCCCATTAGAATCAAGAGAGTGATGAGATATCTGCTGCCAGTGAGGTTTCTTATCTCATTCCTTATGTGAAGAGAGGGAGAGTGGAGTAAACGAAACTGAAACTAAGTGCTGGGAAAGCAGCCAAGTGGAAACCTGGTTGGCATTCTAAGGAATGAATTTCAGACAAACCATCCAAATGATCTTCCTCACGAATGAGACTGAGACCTTTATTGACAATAAAAGTGCCCCAGCTAGGGGCAGCAACCCCAAAGAAGCTCATAGGGTACAGCACAGAGATACCAGCCTGCTCTGCAGAACATATTGTAGGGGATAATCCAGCATCCCCGCACCAATAATCCAGGTTAAGGGGGTGGGTAGTAGGGAGAGCTGGATATGACCAGGTCCAGGTGCCACGTTGAAGGGCTCATTGTAAATACACACACACACACACACACACACACACACACAGATCTTTTAGAGTAACTGGATCTAATAGATTGTTTCCATCTCTTATCTTTGAGACTTACACCTCTACCTCAATATAACGCTGTCCTCGGGAGCCAAAAAATCTTACTGCATTATAGGTGAAACCACGTTATATTGAACTTGCTTTGATCCACTGGAGTGCGCAGCCCCCCCCCCCCCCCCCCCCCCCGAGCACTGCTTTACCGCGTTATATCTGAATTCGTGTTATATCGGGTCGCGTTATATCGGGGTAGAGGTGTACTTTAAAATCATTTATACTCTGAAATGTGACTCTGTAAAAGGGCACGATAGGCTTCAGAACTGGTTTTTTTCAGGGACTCCAGGTCAAATTTAAGAACTTCAGAATGGCCAGACTGGGTCAGACCAATGCTCCATCTAGCTCAGTATCCTGTCTGTCGACAGTGATCACTGTCAGATGCTTCAAAGGGAATGGACAGAGTAAGGCCTTGTCTACATGGCCACTTTACAGTGCTGAAACTTTCTCGCTCAGGGGTGTGAAAAAACACCCCTCTGAGCGATGCAAGTTTCAGCGCTCTAAAGTGGCCGTATAGATAGTGCACCAGCGCTGGGAGCTATCCCCCTTGTGGGGATGGGTTTTTTTATGGCGATGGGAGAGCTCTCTCCCAGCACTGCTGCCACGATTACATAGCCACATTAAAGTGCTGCTGCGGCAACGCTCCTATAGCTGCGCTTTCACGTCGGCTGTGTAGACAAAGCCAAAGTGATCCCCTGTCATCCAGTCCCAGCATCTGGCAGTCAGAGGCTTAGGGCCTGGGACCCCAGAGCTTGGGGTAGCATCCCTGACCATCTTGGCTAATAGCCATTGATGGACCTACCCTCCCATTAATTTATCTAGTTCTTTTTTAAATCCAATTATATTTTGGCCTTCACAACATCCCCTGGCAACTAGTTCCACAGGTTGACTGTGCCTTGTGTGAAGAAATACTTCCTTTTGTTTGTTTTAAACCTACTGCCTATTAATTTCATTGGGTGTCCCCTGGTTCTTGTGTTATGTGAAAGGGTAACTAACACTTCCCTATTCACTTTCCCCACACCATTCATGATTTTATAGGCCTCTATCATTTCTCCCCTTAGTCATCTCTTTTCCAAACCGAACAATTCCAGTCTTTTAAATGTCACCTCAGATAAAAGCTATTCCCAATCCTTAATCATTTTTGTTGCCCTTCTCTGTACATTTTCCATTTCTAATATCTTTTTTGAGATGGGGAAACCAGAACTGCACACAGGTATGGGAGAACCATGGATTTATATAGTGGCACCATGGATTTATATATGTTCAATTTACAAGTAAGATATATGTGTGTGTGTGTGTGTTTGTTTATAAACTTTCAGCCTCCAAACTCATCCTGCCTTGTGTAGTGTTTCCCACTCTCACCATTTTATCATTCATCTCCTGATGTTTGGTATTTTTAATTAAGGCTCTAGCTCCTGGACTCATGGGATTACAAGAGAATCTTCACTTTCATTTTTTTTAAAGTAATTTTCTAGCCCTTAGATTTGCAGAGAAATGCTTGAAATCTTTTGTGAGAAAGAAAAGCTTAAAGGCTCAAAAATCAGAAGCAGCATAGAAAGAATCCAAATGTTTTTAGTTTTTTAAATCAAAGCTTTTTAAGCCAATCTCATGATTTTGGGGTCCTGATATGATTTTTGAACAGTTGGTATTGGCAAGACGGGGGCCAGACTCTCAGCTGGCATAACCCCTCCTTGTCTTGGTGTAGGGGGTATTGCAGGGTGGGCCTGTGATGTGCTGCAGCTGTCTTGACCAGTGGAGTGGCTGGCTCCTTGGGAGCTGTTATTCACCAGGACAAGTTAGAGCTGTGCAGAGGCTGTTTTAACGTATGACAGAGGGGATGATTCAGCCTGTAATAGCTCCCAGGATCAGGGCTGGCTTTAAGCCGATTCGTCCGATTCCCTGGAATGGGGCCCCGCGCCTAAGAGGGCCCCGCAACGTCTGGGGCTGCCGGCGGAGCGAAAAAAAAAAAAAAAAAGGTGCGTCCTGCTTCTCCCCCCTCCCTCCAGCACTTGCGCTGCCATACAGCTGATCAGCGCAAGCCTGGGAGGGAGGGGTGAGGAGTGCTTGGGGAAGACGTGGGGCCAGGGCGGGGATTTGGGGAGGGATCCAATGGGGCAGGGAGGGGGCAGAGCTGGGGCAGAGTTGGGGCGGGGGAGGGAGGGGAGACAATTCGCGTCCCGACGTGGGGCCCCGCACCTGCTAAAGCCGGCCCTGCCCAGGATCAGGTAGCAGAAAGCTATCTAAGCCCCACATCTAGGTGGGCCATAACAGTGCTTGCTGCTCCTGGGGATCTAGTCCTGAATTAAACTGGGTTCCTTCTTTTCCATCATTACCAGTTGAACAATTTTGGTTAGCAAAATTCTATTCTTTTGTATGTATATTCCATTCTGTACAATTCCATTGTTTTCAACTTCTGCTCTGTGACATCTGTGCAGCCCAATTGTCTTTCAATGCATGGGCGTGAGAAGTAAAGGGAAAAGTTGGTATTCCTTGCCATCATCACAGTTCCTACAATGCTGTCGATAATGCATTCCAATACTTGATAAGGCTTTCCCTTCAATCTCCAAAACTCCCTGCCATGTGACTGTTCTGGCCCCCGGGCTCACAGATGCAAAAGGTGGTGGTGGGGTATCCATAAGGTAATTCTTTAGTGAGGTCATCCCTGACTCATCTCTGGGTTGGAATTTCCCCTTCTCCATTGTCTTGTAAACTGGTTTCTTCCTACTGTGTTGAGAATCAAGGTGGCTCCTCTAGGCACTTCGCTTTTTAATGGGTATCAATGGATCACTCTCTCTCCTAAAGGCTGTAGCTGTTGCTACGGGCGAAACTCAGGCCCTGTACACATACAGCTTAGGTCGGCATAAGTTATGTTGCTCAGGGGCGTGAATAAGCCACCGCCGCTCCCCAAGCGATGTAAATTACACTGACCTAAGCACCAGTGTGAAAGCAGGGGAGCTTCTCCTGCCGACATAGCTACCACGTTCGCAGTAGTTGGAATAATTAAGTCGACAGGAGCGCTCTCTCCCAGTGGGTTAGAGCACCGGCACTAGCAATGCTGCAGCTGTGCTGCGGTAAACTCTGTAGCATAGCCATAGTCTCAGTAAGGATGGATGGCTCTTATTGGCGGGGGATTTGTCCCAGCCAGGTGAGAGTTATGGAACATCCAAGCTAAGATATTACTCTTAACATGAGAAATGCAGAATTAGCATATGAGTATTAGAACCATCCATTCACCAGCATTTAGGAAAGTCCAAATACTACATATTTGATTGCAATTTTAACAACAGTTCACCAGCATTAAGTCTGACAGACTCTCAGTTGATACGTAGGCCTAAAGTTGGCCTAACCCTCCAGCATCACACCATCTTCCTTTTTGGCTCCCAGGTTGGCTGAGTGTCTGATTCCTTCTCTGGTTTTAAATCATCTTTCTCCCCTGGCTCTGGGGCTCACTCTTGCTCTGGGTTTCAATGACCCAATAAGAATGCCAGAAGAGAAATTATTGGTATTTAATGAATAATTGTCTTCATTCACCTGCCTGACCATTTAGCTATATAGCCATTTGCTTTCTAATATATATTAACACAAATGAAAACTTTGTTTAACAATAGTTAATTCTGCAAGAGACAAAACCTTTAAAGCATGGAAAGGCTCCAGTATTCATTTCCACCTTCACATCATCTGCAGCACTGTTGATAACACACTGCAACACTCGATCTCCAACAGTTACTGAAAGCAGCATGCAACCCAACTTCTCACAAACTCACACTCTAATGCAAACTTTAACGACTACTTTATTCTCCCTTGTAGGAAGAAACTGAGACCCCAGCATCTGTGTGGGGCAGCCACCACCTGGGGCCCTGCCTGCTGTGGAGCTGGGCACAGACCCTTCCCCACCCTGCAGCCAGGCCTCCCAAAAGAGGCACAGCGCTGAGCAGGGTCCCCATCTACTGAGCCCTTTATAGCCCCCCAAGCACTCAGGCTGGTCCCTAATTGGCTGCTCTCCAGCCTCCTCTATGCAAATGAGCCCCCATCCCTTGAGGCTAATGAGGACCTAGGTGCCCTGAGGGGGGCGGAGCTCGGCATGAGGTGACAGTTAAACCGACACAAGGACACAACGGGGAATGGGGGGACAAAGGGGCAGGGAGTTCAGGGGGAGGGGTAAAGAACAGGAGGGGGGATTTAGGCGAGGGCCATGGAGGGGGAGGACACAGTTTACATGGGTAGGGAAGGGGGAATTCCAGAGGGTGGAGAGAAGCAGATTTGAGAGAAGGTTGTGGGGAAGGGAAGGGGCAGGGGGCAGGAGTCAGGGAGTCGAGGGGAAGGGCCCTGTGGGATGGGGGAGATTGGGAGGGATCAGAGGGGAGAAGAGAGTTCAGAAGGCAGCAGATGTGGGGGAGCCAAGAGGAGGCTGGGAAGGAGAGGGGGAAATGTACAGGGGGAAGGAGCAGCTCAGGGTCCGTGAGGGAATTTAGTGAAGGGGGTTTCGGGGGGGCACTTCTCAGGCCTTTCCCAGGCCCCTGGTCCTGGCCCTGGCAGCTGCCACTCCCCCATCAGCCCCAGCTGGCCCCTCTGCCCTGGGCAGCGAGCTCTCAGGATAGGACTGTTCGCTCTGCAGCCTCAGCCCCCTCTTGATTCCCTGCCCCGGGGGAGCTGCTGCCCCACCCCCTCAGGCGGAGCAGTTCTCGGCTGACAGGACTAAGGGGGCAACCGGCGAACAAGCATCCATGAAAGTACTGGGTTGCTACTGCTCCAGGGTGGGGGGCCATTGCAGCCACTGGAGGTGGCAAGAGACCAGGGGGGTTGGGTCAGTCCCATTCCCTTCTCCTGTGATGCCTCCCAGGGATACCCAGGGCCGTGAGACACTTTGCTACCACCTGCACTTCGCGTGAGGAAGCCTAGTCAGTGTGTGCCAGGGGGTCACTCCCCTCTAGGCCTCTGCAGGTCTTGCTCTCTCGGTATAGGTTAGTGATACGCACCCACCAACCCTCGAGCATCGCCCTGGAGTGTCCAGCCCCTGACTCACCAGACATGCAGAATTACTAGACCCAGTGTTCCCAAACTGCATCTTACCAGTTACACCACACTACACAGCTCCATTTAATGCACCGCACTCACACTTGTTCACACAGAAAGCAAGTATGTTTATTTAACACAGGGATTCAAATGATAACAAGTAGAAATATTAGAAACAAAGGGTTACATATAATATAAAATCATGACATGCACACTCGAGCCTAAACTTGATGAATAGGCTATTGTCCTGTCATAAGAGCAAAAGCCCCAAATCCTTCCAATCAGGTGTGGCTGTGATCTTCTATTCATGAGACAAGCACACATTCCTCTTGTCTCCTCAGTGGGAAGATGCAGAGTTTGTCTCTTTATCTACAGTTATCGTCCAAAACTCCATTGTGTGCACTTGTAGGACAACTCCCGCTGCTTGTCTTTTCCTGTCCAGAACACTCTGTGAGCACTTGATTAACGTTTTGCTCAGCCTGTAAATGGTGCCCATTGTGAACCATATAATACTCATTGTACATGTAGATAGACAGATAAACATCTCTTGTCTGAAAGAAACCTGGTTTTCACCTTTTCTCACCGGTCCCAAGTCACAGACCTTAGGAACATAATTTTCAGTCTATATACATAACTCCTTACATGTTATCTGTACAGTGATTAAGATGACCAGTGTGACACAGGCTTTCAGTAGAGGCCTGGCATGACACGCTTTGGTGAACTAGTATGTAGATACCAGGCCCAGGGGATCCCGGAAATCCTAATGCACTCCTGTGTCCTCTGCCAGTTGGCACCAAGAAGTCCCTGGGTCACACAGCCCCAGTAACACTCATGCTACTGACCAGGGGAGACCCCCAGAGTAGAAGAGACTGGGATAAAGGGGAGCAAGGCTCAGGGTGGGGAGGACTGAGTCCCAACCCCCCCAGGGTCTCTCATTTACTCTGTAGGGACAGCTCTGCGCTGGTGCTGCAGGAGCCCAGGGTGAGAGCTGGGGTCTCCTCTCTGGGTTCAGGCAGGGGCTCATTCACTGCAGGGAGTCAGGGTGTCCACAAGGCACTAAGTGCTGTCCAGGGTATTTATTAACCACCCAGGAGAATGGGGCCAAGGGACATATGGGGATTTGCCAATGATTCTGTTTTTCGGGAGGGACATTGTGGTGAGGCTCCAGGGAAAGAGGATTACTGGGTGGTGCGATGGCAGGGGCTATTTGGTGCAGATGACCATGAGGGGTGGCCTCTGGGGAGAGACACGGAAAAGAGAGTGACACTAAAATATCAGGGACAGAGATAGCAATAGTCAGAGGGGATGGGAAGAGAGAAGCGTGTTGCCCTGGGGACACTAGCGGGAGCCACTTCCCCATCCAGCCACGGTCTCAGGCCAGCTGTTGAGAAAGGACAGGGGTAGGGAGAGCAGAGGGGGTCCTAGGCTGAGGTGACTGCAGAGAGTTTGGGCCAGAAATGCTGTTATTGATGATTTTTATCTCTACACATTTCAATCAATGTCTCTATTTTTCTTTTATTTAATCCTTTTATTTCCTCTTTAACCGTAGAAAATCTTCCTTCTGGGACTACGGTTTAGCTGCATCCCTTGGGGACTGTTCCAGCAACTCAAGAGAGACTTTCTATTAACGATGGTAAATATGGCCAACCCAACATTCCATAACAGATAAAAAGTATCTTCTCCCCAATTTTTATCCCATTTTCACATCCCATTCCCTTAACTTGCTATCAGTCTCTGACACACTCTAAGATAGTAAGTGGTTGAACGTGGGGTCTGGGGAAGGTCTAACATGATCCTAGATGCATAGGCTCTGACTCCATGGGAGTTGGGGCGGGAACTTTGGGGAAGGGGGTTGATGGGGGCAGGGCAGGGGTGGGAAGAGGCAGGGGTGGGGCCAGAGGGGGTCTAGCACCCACCGGGCAGAGGGAAAGTCGGCGCCTATGCTGAGATGTATAAACAAAGAAGTATCAAGGAGGATTAGGAAGATATTACTTCTGTATATGCCAATGGTGAGATCATTACTGGGATATTGTGTCCAGTTCTGGTGTCCATAGTTTAAAAAAACGTGTGTTGGAAAATTGGAGAGGTTTCAGGGAAGATCTGCAAGAATGATTCAAGGTTTGAAAAAACCTGCTTTATACTGAGAGACTTGGAGCTCAATGCATTTACTTAACAAAGAGAGGGTTGATCATGGTCTATAACTACTAAGGAAGAAAATAACAGATAGGAGAAGCCTCTTGAGTCTAGCAAACAAATGTAGAACAAGATCCAATGTCTGGAAATTGAAGTTAAATTTATTTTTAATTGAAAATAAAATTCAGCTTTTACAGTCAGGGTAACTGACCTGGAACAGCTTCCGAAGTGAATTGGTAAATTCATCATTATTTGAGGTCTTTAAATTGCAATTGGATTTCCTTCTAAAATATCTGCTCTTCTTAGTTCAACCACAAACTACTTGGTTTGATAACGAGCTGCTTCTCACCATCTATAGATGAATAATTTCCTCCACAGCAGGAATTATTGAATGGAATTTTCTGGCCAGGTGTTATGCTGAAAGCCAGACTAGAAGATGATTATTGTGGTTGCTGCTGGCCTTAAAATCTAATAATTTGTTAGGAAGAAACTTCTGTAGTTCCACAATTGTCCATTCGGGGTTCCTGGAACCTTTTTATGGAGTATCTGGTATTGGCCACTCTCGGAGACAGGATAGTAGACTAAATGGTCCTCTCTGCTCTGGTCAAGTGTGGCAGTTCTTATGTTCCTAGCAGTAATTGTACAGCAGCCAGTCTGCAATTGTATCATAAGTTGCCATGTGACATGAAAAGTCAGAAACCTGTCAGTTCCACTTAGAAGTTGTGAAGTGAACATGAGGTTCTGAGACTTAAAAAAAATACAATACAGAATATTTTTAACTTGCCATTTTTTAAAATTAAGGAAAGTTTTAAAACATTCATTTCAGCAGGCTCTCACCATGTTTTTATTTCATGTTAAAGGCTTCCTTTAGGCCCTCCAG
This sequence comes from Chrysemys picta bellii, assembly GCF_011386835.1. Lineage (NCBI taxonomy): Eukaryota > Metazoa > Chordata > Testudines > Emydidae > Chrysemys > Chrysemys picta. Next base: position 5,550,513 of record NC_088794.1, read on the forward strand.
TGCCCGTGTTTCAGTTATTTTTCCCCAGTCTCTTGGGAGATCTGCTGGCTTAGCATTATAACGTTTAGCTAACTGGTGATTGAACTTCTGAAAAACAAACTTCCAGTAATCAGAAGCCTCAATGCTGGGATCTGCCTGAATGCGCCAGTCTGGGTAATAGACGCGATAATCTTTGTAGGGATGAAATTTCCCTTTTGTGTCTAAATTTCGGAATGGGTTCTCAGAAACCACTTTAGATGAGCATATATCATAGACAAGTTTTTGTGTATCAAGATCCCTGTAACTGCATAATCCTTGTGGCCGATGCACAGATGCAAAATGCTCCTTGTGGTCACTGCCTCCTGCTTCACAGGGGACTTTACAAAATGGACACTGCTTCCCACAGCCAAACACTCGCTTGAAGATTTCATCCTGGGGTTTTAATGACAGATTGGAGAGTTTGGTGTGAATATCCAAACCACCAAATTGGGATAAGATTTCTTGTTCCAGATCCAGAAGAAAGGTTTGAATATTAGCACAAAACTGGCCTGTTTTTGCTGTGTTTTTAAACTGTATCCCAACTAAGTTGTGCTTGGAAATGACTAGGTCCTGCTGCAGCGCTTCACAAAAGTTGTTTAAAAATGCTAAGGCTGTGGTATTTTTTTCATTTTTGGAGCTTTCCAGAACTTCCCTCACTTTCTTTACTATTGTAGATAGAATCTTTTTCTCCAACTCTCCCAAACGCTTAGTCTCCCTGTAATGATCCATAATACGTCTCTGAATCCAGGTTTTGACAAATTCTTTATAGTATTTAATATATTTCACATAGTTATCCAAGTCCATCTCCTCCAGAAGCTTTTTCTGTACAATGAACTGGAAAAAGGTCCGGCTGCCATATTCAACGGACTCTGCCTTGCTGAGAATGTCATCTACTATCTCTGTTCCTAGTCTTTTGTTGATATAATCCACCAAGGCGGGTTTGAGACATTGATCACAGAAATCCCTGGCCCTTGTTTGGTTCTCATCTTTTTCCAAATACAGGTCAGTAAATGTGGAGAAATACAGAGGTTTCAGTTTCTCTAAATGACACTGAGGATCATTTTGTTTAATAAAATCTTCATGCATCTTCTGAAAGCTCCAAGCTGCCTCCCCCAAAATATGAATTTTCAGGTCAACTTCAAAGCAAGCAGTAGTGCCAAGTTTTTTAACATCCTCCTGTTGGAGCCTTTTGTTGATTATGTTCAACAATTCTGTGCAATAGATTTCATCATAGTCCACTTTGGAATTTATCTTTTCTTCAGTGTATCTTTTACCCTCATCTATTAAGGATTTAGCAAGTTCTTCTGTGTGAACAGCTGTTTCACATTCCCCTATGAACAACAGTTTTTTCATAGTTTTGATCCATGCTGAATCTAGATACTCCTTTTTCAGTTTGAAATTGTCAATTCCATGAAACAACAAACTACCTGATTCCTGTAGCTTCTGCCTGACGGCACTCCCTCGATTTGCCAGGTCCTTTCTCAACTGGGAATCCATCTCTCGATAAATTTCACGTTTCTGTAAACTGCTGAACTTCAACTCTGACAGTGTTTCTCTCCACATGTTTTCAAATTCTAATTTCAGTTCCTCATGCTCTAGTTTATGTTTTTTGTTCCTACATTCATCCAAGACCCTGTCAACTTTCCTTTCAATTAGCTGCATGTATGAGGTCTGGATATTTTCTGTCTTGATCTGGTCTTTTCGAATTCGAATTGCTTCCTCGCACTTGTTCTCGGAGTAGCTCTTAAGTTCATTTTTGAGGCAGTTTGCACTCCTGATAAAATCTTCTCTGTACTTTTCTATCAGGTGCAGATTAGAAATTCCACTTTCAAAATAATCTTGTAAATTATCCAAAACTTTTTGTTTCTCGTGCTGCAGTTTTTCCCATGCCTCATTTTTCAACATGGATAAGGCACCAGCCTGTAGTTTCTCTAATGTCTGATTCTGAATGACAGTTTCCTTTTCAGATACCCAGAGATGTATCTCTTTGCGGAAATGACATTCCCACTCGGAATACTTCATAGACAGCTGGTTATAGGCTTCAGCTACAAGGCTGTTTCTGAAACTGAAGATGAAGTTCTCGTGTTTTACAGCATTCCACAGGCTCTCCACCCATTTGACAAACTGGGGAATGTCCTTAGGGGCTCTATTATGTGACCGTCGCTTTATCAAATCAAACAGGTATTTCTTTAGCTCACACACACTCTCACTGTATCCCATGTTCACTGGAGCCATGGGAGGGACTCCGTGCCACAGCCCAGGGATGTACCAATTGTGTTTCTCTGCATCATAGTCCATAATACATGAAAAATTCACTTTTTTACATTGCTTTTCCATCCTAGCTGCAGCTATGGTCATTTCATTCAGCTGCTCTAGGAGGTGATTCCTGTCCCACATCTTTTGTTCATGCGCAGACACATCACTGACATTCTGATGTACAAATTGGCAGTTGGGTTTTTGCCCTATTTCTTCCATTCTGAGGAAGGCATGGACCACAGTTTGCAGAATATCCTTCATTTCAGTGGCGTTCTCCATGGCCATGTTAATGATCATTATGTCACTCAGTCCAATCACCAGTGTGGCCAGCTCATTGTAATGTTGGTAACTGTCCTCCGGCTTGGCCAGTTCAGGGGCTTTCAAGCCTTCTGTGTCTATCACCAGGATGAAATCACAGCCCAGCTCCTGCTGAAAGTTCTCTGCCACTTTAATGAGGGACATGAAGGCTCCTCGCGTACATCGGCCACTGCTCACTGCAAACTGCAGGCCGAACATGGTGTTGAGGAGGGTGGATTTCCCAGTGCTCTGCACTCCCAGCACCGTTAGAACCAACATTCTGGATCTACCCCCTAGTTTGTTATTGAGATGTGTTAGAACATCTGTTACCCACTGCAGTGGGATGTTGGATACATCTCCATCGATCAGCTCCATGGGAAACCCTTCCAGCATCAGGTCAGCTGCTATGCCTGGGAGATGGGTGAATTGCCTTTGGCTTTCTGCTATTTTACCTTCCTTCACCATTGTGTGTTCAGCCTCATAGAACTGCCCCAACTCGCGCATGAAATGCTCCACCCCTAAGGAACTGGCAGAGATTAACTTGTCTAACTCTGCAAACATTTTGGGGTCATCTTTTGAGTTTTTGCATTTCTCTTTATATTGATCCCGTAGTTTAGAAAGATTCTCCCGAGCAATGTGATCCAGGTCAAACTTCATCCATTTCAGGAAGTAATGTGTCTCCTCGGGAGGCAGTCGGCCTAGTCCAGTAATAAATGTAATCAAACCGTCAGTCAGGTCATGTTTATTCTGCTGAACACGTAAATCCATTAATTTCTCTTTCAGTTGAGACTTGTATTTCTCCAGAGGGATGTCCCCTTGATTTCTCATTTGGCACAGCTCCTTTTCCACTTCAGCCAAGTTTTTCCAGGTCTCCCCCTGGAGTCTCAGCTTTTCCCTCTTGTACTTTGCCACATCTTTTATGTGTACAGTGATTTCCTTGGCATATTCACCAGCATGCTGACATTTCTTATTATCCTCATCTACCTGGATGCCTAACTGACGTGCAGTCTCAGCCACGGCTTCTATACTCACTCTCTTGGGAGAAGACTTCATTATAGCTGCTATTGCAGACTGCAGAACTTTTACATATGCCGCTTGATTTGTGGCACGTCTTTTCTGCAGCACACATGAGTTGTTCAGTTTCAGGACTGGGGCCAACTTGTTCAGGAATGCCAGTGTTTCCTTGGATGTCGCAGCCTGATTATTAAAAATGAAGTAGTATTTAGTGGCTGATCCCTGCAGAGATGATAACAGCGCGTACTGTCTCTCACTAATACTCTCAGTAACAATGAACACTGCTGAGGAGATCTCTGTTAAAAAGCTGAACTGCAGCCAGTGGGACTCAATGTCTCCACGCAGGTTTGTAACCGCGACGGGCTCTGGGAAAAGATTTGAATTCTCCTTCCCAGCAGGGAAATACCAGGAAATCTCGACCAGCCCATCTGCGATTTCCCGAGGGACGTTCCCAGACTCCATGTCCCGATGGATGAAGAAATCGTGGTGCTGCTGGGAGGGGGTGAGAACCTCATTGAGGAGTTTGGACTTGGAGAAGCTGCAGCTCCCCAACCGCACAAAGGAAATGGTTGGCATTGCTGTGAGCACCAGGCTCTCCTCCCTGAACCCTCTGCTCTCTGCCAGGGAGTGCGGCCTCCACTTCCTCACAATGTCCCTCATGGCCCACAGCATTAGGGTGCCCTTGGGGGTGTCGAGGGCAGGTAGCAGCAGAGGGAGGGCAAACTGGCACATGGACATTTTGGACAGGATCTCCTGCTGTAGGAAACTGTCTGAGCAAAGCAGAACGGCACAGAGAACATCGAGGGGGTTCAGAGAATCACTGGTGTCTGTGTCAATGAGAAAAAAAAAATCTGCATGAATACCCAGCTCCTCTTTGTCCATAATGAGTGTTTGATCACCAGGTGGCCTGTGCTCAAGGCTTGTGTTCCTCGCTGTCCCATTCAGAGCCATGAGCTTCCTCAGGAAATGCCACGGTAAATCTCCTGTTGTCTGGGGAGTCCAGTTCTTTACACTTTCTTGGGTGATTTCCAGGACATCTCTCAGCTTTAGTTTCCTGCGTCTGTATTTCTGCATATTTAGCTTTGATTCAATGTACTGAAGGGCTTTTTGTCTCTCTACAGAAAGGAGATACAAGGGGGAAAATTAATTAATTTTCAAACTGGACACCATCAATTAGGCTTGAATAAAGACTGGGTGGATGGGTCATTACACGAACTAAAAACTATTTCCCCCTGCTAATTTTCCCCCTACTGTTACTCACACTTTCTTGTCAACTGTTTGAAATGGGCCATCCTGATTACGACTACAAACATTTTTTCTCTTCTGCTGATAATAGCCGACCTTAATTGATTTGTCTCGTTAGAGTTGGTATGGCAACCCCCATCTTTTCGTGTTCTCTGTGTGTATATATATATATATATATATATATATATCTTCCTACTGTATTTTCCACTCCATGCATCTGATGAAGTGGGTTTTAGCCCATGAAAGCTTATGCCCAAATAAATTTGTTAGTCTCTAAGGTGCCACAAGTACTCCTCGTTCTTATTGCAAATTTGACATGAGTAGTTTCAGCCATTCATAAAATGGCCAGAGGAGAAGAAGGAGGTGGTGCTGCTGTTCCCTCCCCCCAGTCCTTCCATAACATGTAGCCCAGTGGATGTGGGAAAGCCAAGTTTGAAATCTTGCTGTGGAGCAGGCCCCAAATTAACTTTTTTGAGTCACCAAATTTAAAAAAAAAAATAGATTTAGTTTAATGCTAACCAAATTTTATTTAAAAAATGTTTTTTTGGAACTGCCACCAAACCAAAAAAAAAAAAAATCAATAATTCATCCAACTCTGCTCATATGCAGTCCTTCAGGCAATGAGGAAATTCTTCCTTCTCCCCACCTTCCCTGTTTACTGCTCTGTCTGATGGTTTCCTTGCCCCCACTTTTCTTCTCTGTACATCACATTAGGGCAGAAAGTGAGGATGAATATATAGTCAGCAGTCATGCTTCCTGGCCCAAAGTAGCAGTACATTCTACCCAGGAGACAGGACCACTAATGTCACAAAGGTTGAATGATGGCTAGAAATTGTAGCAACCAGCATAGAACTTAGAGGGAGGAGCACAAGTTGCAGGAGGGAAGAGTATGGAGGAGGCACCAGCAGGTCAGTCTGTGTGCACATGGCTAGAAGCTAAGCTGCCATTGCTGCAGTTCTGTAAATAGTCACTTTAACATAGAACCAGTTTACTTTAATAAGATTGGATCCTTGCAGAAAAAAAGTTCTATGGATGATACTGAAGCAAATTGAGAATGAACAGAGAAAGGCCTGCAATTTAAATAACACCAATATCCTGAAAAGTAAAGGTGTAGAGGCATTAGACGACAAAGCCTGTGAATATGCTGTTCAAACATTATGCCAAGATGAGTAGGCTCATATATGATGATGAGGATAGAACCATGGCAAAAACATGCAAGATGGAGTATTCAGGAGGAAAGACAAAGATAATTCAAAAACTTGCACATAGATCTTAGTATCATGGCTTCAGAAAGATCTTCCTCATACATGAGCTAGAAGATGCAATAGAGACGCTTGTACCAAGCAAATCCTCTGGTTGCAGCACATCTATGGCCATATGAAAGAGCACTTTGGGAAGAAGTCTAGAGCCAGGTTGTTCGACATCAGAAATTACTCAAGGATAAAAAGAAAGGTACCTAATTGGTGGAAATCAGCAGTTATTGTTCCTCTGAAGACTGGCAAGGATCCCTCTTTTTTCCAGGCAGCTACTGGCCTATGTCTTTAACCAGTCACCTTTGCAATATAAGGGAAAGAATGGTACAGTCAAGGCTTTTATGGTGTCTTCTAAAAGAAGACTTACAGGCCTTTGCACTCAATTATGGACCTGCTGGTGGACTTCTGGCAGCCTCTTATTGGTGGCTTTTGCTTTATTGGTGGGATTCCACCCCAATCATCAATGGGAGGTTTTTTTAAAACTCAGTGCAGCATTTAATGGAGTCTGGCATGACAGGCTGTTAGTGAAACTCAGTGAGATGGAAATCTGTGGTAGAATGCACATCTGGAGAAGAGGTTTCCTACTGTACAGGAAAATAATAGTAAGATTAAATGGCACTCTTTCAAAGACAAGGCCACAGAGACAAGGCTTCCTCATGATAGCAGTTTTCAGGTATCTAAAAGGGTGTCATAAGGAGGAGGGAGAAAACTTGTTCACCTTAGCCTCTAAGGATAGAACAAGAAGCAATGGGCTTAAACTGCAGCAAGGGAGGTTTAGGTTGGACATTAGGAAAAAGTTTCTAACTATCAGGTCGGTTAAACATTGGAATAAACTACCTAGGGAGGTTGTGGAATCTCCATCTCTGGAGATATTTAAGAGTAGGTTAGATAAATGTCTATCAGGGATGGTCTAGACAGTATTTGGTCCTGCCATGAGGGCAGGGGACTGGACTCGATGACCTCTCAAGGTCCCTTCCATTCCTACAGTCTATGAATCTATGAATCCTCTGTAGGCTTACCAAAACCTCTCACCCTGGTTCTCCCTCCCTGGATGGCTGACTTCTCTGGCAGTTCCTTGCCAGCCTGCTGAAGGGATCTCCTCTCTAGTCCTGCTGTCTCTCTGGCAGCCACCCTGCCCTCCTGCCTTACAGTCCTTTTACCCTTACAGCTGCTGCAAGGCCATCAATCAGCCCCAGCTGAGCAGGTAGTCAGTTCTCCATTAACCCTGTAGTTGCCAAGCCAGCATGGAGTCTGTACATCCCATAACATTGACACACAAGAGTGCCACCCACTGCGGGGCAACAGGACACTGCAAGCCATGGGTCTAATCACAGGACAAGCACATAATATCCTCAAGGTGAGAGAGGAGGGAGAACAGTCAATGTGTACCAGACTCTAAAGACATGTTCCAAGGAGATGGGCACCTGAAGGGCAGGCTGAAGTTGGAAAGAGACCCCCATATGCAGCCCAGGAGATTCCTGAAGCAGAGTTCCAGTAGCCCTGATGGACCTGCTGAAGAAGGATTTAGCACACCTGCCAAAAAGAGGCATCATTACACTTGTTGAAACTAGTACAGACTGGCTCAACAGCCTTGTAATAGTTAGAAAATCTCCAGTTAAACCAAGGATTTGCACTTATTCCAACTGTAACCCACACACCTCCGGGGTGTGGTGTTCTGGCCCATCTCGTGGCACTGAGGCCACTTAGAGAAAGATTAACGAGTCTGCTAAAGTCTTAGCTAAGAGCCATGTGGCTTTTAGCTCATGCAGTAGAGGCTCATGCATTTAACTCCAGAGGTCCCAGGTTCGATCCTGCCTGTCGACGACTGGGGTCTGTCAGTGTTACACAATCACTGCCCATTATCAGTTACTGAAGTCATTTATTTACCCATGGCAGAAGTGTTCACTGTTTGATGTACAGAATGGGTTCTGCCATATGATATTGAGTTGGATGGGCCATCCAGACGCCAAACAACCTTCGCTAAACAGCAGCCAGGTGGAAGCAACTCGCCCACCAACAGCGACAACACAAACAAGAAATGGGAGATGTGTCTGAAGACCAGAACTTTTGAATAGAGCTGCGCAAAATATTTTCAGTGAATAGTAAATTCTCCCCAATATGCTTTTTTGGGACCACTGAAAGTATTCACAAATTTGGTTGAAATTCATTGGATAGCTTCAGCCAAAAAAGATAAGAAAAGAAAAAGAAAAAAGAATTGTGAGGACTAACCAGCTGCAATGCTAAGGTGATATGAGCCAGGCACCTGTAACCTCTGGCCCCAGCTAGTAATGAAACTCTTCTGGAAAAGACAGAACAATAACAAAATAGTTGTTAAAAGTAAAGGTGTAGCAACGTACATGGAACTTGGAGAGAGGGCAACGGGTTGCAGGAGTGCAGAGTTTGGAGTCATTCTACGTGCCTGTGGCTAGATCACAGAGCTGCTCCTACTGCAGTTTAACAAACAGCTGCTTTAAAAAAGTGCCAGTAGAGTTAACTCAGGCCATGTCCACACTAAGGGTGCTACGGACACTTCCTACAACAATGCAAGGGTTTTTTTTGATTGATGTAGGTAACCCACCGCCCCGAGCAGTGGTTGACCTTGCCATGTCTGCATTGGGGGTTCGGTTGGCTTAACTACAGCACTCTGGGGTGGGAATTTTTCACACACCAGAATGACGTAGCTAGGTTGATCTAAATTTTATGTGTAGACCCGGCTTGAGGGTAGAGTCTCCTCTTGCTATTATCCAGCACGCATCATATGAAACAGAAACAAATGTTTGTCTTAATGAAATTTTTGTGCGTGGTCTCCATTAGTGTTTATGATCATTTGTGTTTACTCAAATTAATTTGCAACCAATTAACTCCCATTACAACAAGAACAAAACAGCTGCACAGGGCCCTAGGGTTGAACCCAGTCAGTTAGTACATTTTCAAAGGTGTAGAACTGCATCTACACAAAGTGGCAAATGGTGTTTCTAATGAGGTTTGCTAACTTTAGGTAGCTACCTTAGTTCGAACATACACATTTTTCTAAATCTAGACAAGGGTTAGGGCACAGTTCCCCTCCTGCTTTGCCCTCATTCTGTTGGGAGACAGTAATTTATGGCTGGCCTCTACCAGCAGCAAATTACCAGAACCCACGATAGCTCAGCTGTGCTGGCTGACATGTTCAGTGTGAGAGAGAACAGAGCCATGTCTCCAACCATTCGCCTCCCACCAGCTTTCATGGGCCAAATGTCTTTCCACCCCTGAGTGAGTGGGAAGGCCAGGTGAAACTCTAGACCTTTATTTCCTCTTCTCAGTTTCTCTTTTTGTACCAGTCAGTGCAAATCACCAGTAGCCAGATTTTGCCACCTTGTTCATGTTGAGTAGTTCCTCTCTGCTCACAGTTTCATTGAAATCAGTGGGACCATGTGAGGAGAAACGCATTACTTCCTGTGAGGAAAGGAACCAGAATCTGTCCCTAACTCTTCTGATGAAAGGATTACTCACCTTACGCGGTAACTGAGTTTCTTCGAGATGTGTGTCCCTGTGGGTGAACCACTATAGGTGCGGTAATGCCCTGTGCCTGGGATCTGAGATCTTCGGTAGCAGTGCCCCTTGGGCCACACATGTGCTCCACCCCGTCTCACGCTGTGAGTGACTGCTATATAGCGCTGTGCAGTCCAACTGCCCTCAGTTCCTTCTCTAGCTTAGAGTCCATGTTTGAATTCCAAAGCAGAGGGGAGAAGGGCAGGTGGTGGAGCTGGGGCTTCAGAGGGGTGGGGGTTCAGAATAACATTTATTAAGAAGGATAGGACAGTGCATCCTAGTAGGGCATCTGATGCCACGTTGTGGGTGATAGCGTGGTGTTGACTGAAGGTGTCTGTGGACACCCAGGTGTCCACCTTGCAAATGCCTGTAATCAGCACGTTATTTAGAAAAGCTATCGAGGTGGACAGTAAGTAAATGCATCCAAGTTCCAGGTGGGGACTGAAGTTTGTGCTGTCAGTAGCAAAGGTGGATACACTCCAAGATCCATTTTGAAACACATTGTTTGGATATGGCCGATCCCTTTGATCTATCAGCAATAGAGAGGAATAAACGTGGCAACTGTCTGAATGATTTGGCTCTGTCAAGGTAAAAGGCTAGTGATTGTCTGATATCGGAGGTGTGCAGTGTGGGCTCATGCTGGTTGCCATGTGGTTTAGGGGAGAAGGAGAGAAGGTGGATAGGTTGATTTAGATGGAAAAAAGATGGTACCATGGGTAAGAACTTTGGGTATGATCATAATGTCACCTTATCTTTGTAAAAGATTGTGTACGGGGTTACGCCAAGAGGACACCTATTTTCCTACCCATCAGGTGGATATGATGGCTGTGAGAAAACCATTTTCATGGATAGATGCATGTAGGAGCAGGTCACCATAGGTTCAAACTGAGGGTTGATAAAACAGCGTAAAACTAGACTGAAATCCCAAAGTGGGGTGGGGTCTCATACTTCAGGGTAAAGTTTTGAAGGCCCTTAAGGAATCTGTTTGTCATTGGGTGGGTAAATAGCAAATGATCTTCTATCTTGGAGTGGAATGCAGTAATGGCAGCCAGATATACGCGAACGGAGCTTGTGGGGAACCCTGCTCTTTTTAGCTCTAGGATGTAATCCAGGATAAGTGGTAAAATAGTGCTAATTGCTGAGACATGTTTGGTGTCGCACCAAGTCCAGAATCTTTTCCATTGATGTAGGTAAGTGTAGCATGTTGTCAAACAACTGCTATTTATAAGATTCTCTTTACGTTTTCTGAACAGATCCTGGAACCATGAAGGAGACATACCTCCAGATGGAGTCGTTTTAGATTTGGATGGAGAATTTGACCTGCATCCTGTGAGAGGTGGTGTGGAGTCAACTGCAGGGTGGTTGGTGGACAGACTGCCATGTATAAGAGGTAAGGATACCATACGTGTCGTGGCCATGTTGGGGCTATGAGAATGACTCTGGCTCATTCCACTTGTATCTTGTGAAGCACTTTGAGTAGTAGGGGAAGGGTGGAAAGGCACAGAGGAGAGGTGTATCCCATGTAATGGGGAGGGCGTCCCCCAGAGATTGGTGACCCAGACCTGTTCTTGAGCAGATTTGTGGGCATTTGGAATTTTTGAGTGTGGCAAACAGTTCTATGACCAGCAATCCCCAGTGGCCGAATATGTGCTGTAGGGGTCTTGTGTCTGTCTCCCACTTGTGTTCTTGTCAGAACCTCCTGCTCAGTGACTCTGCCGTGATGTTCCGGTGTCCAGGTAGGTTTGCGGCAGAGATATTGATGCTATGTTGGATGCACCAATTCCACAATTTTAGCGCTTCTGTATGCAGGGATTAAGACCTCACTCTGTCCTGTCTGTTGATATGAAACACGCAGGCAGTGTTGTCTGTGATTACTCTTATAGCCTTTTGTCTGATTATTGGTATAATTTGTAGGCATGCATTGAGGACTGCATGTAATTCTAGGAAGTTGATGTGCAATGTGGATTCCGATGGGGACCACTTGCCCTGTACTGTGTGGGTCTGTAGATGCGCTCCCCAACCGAGTAGGGAGGTGCTGATCTTCAGTATCAAGTATGGTGGTGGTTGGAGGAAGAGAACTCCCATGCAGACATTCTGGGATTGTGTCCACCAATCTAATGTGTCCTTGACTGTGAGTGGTAGCAAGGGCAGTTTATTGAGGCTGTGTCTGTGGGGTACATACACTGTGCGTAGCCATTCCTGGAAGTGGCACGTATGTAATCTGGCATGTTTTCTCACGAACATGGTCACTGCTATATGACCAAGCAACCGTAGACAAGTTCTGGCAGAGATCTATGGGCTAGTCTTCATAGTGGAGATGAGTGATTACTGCGGAAAAATCAGTGAGCTGGAAGGAAGGCTCTGGCCTCTCTTTGAACTAGTTTGGCTCCAAAAAACTCCACTTGTTATGCTGGAGTCAGTGTTGTTTTTTGTATGTTTATCTGGAGGCAGAGTCTCAGAAAAAGTCCATTGTTTTTCTTATGGTTTCGAGCGTGTCGACTGTGGACGGGGCCTTGATGAGGCAGTAGTCTAGGTATGGGAATATTATAATCCCTTGTTTGTGGAGGTGTGCTGCCACCACTGCCATGTGTACTGAAGAGAGACCAAAGGGTAGTACCTTGTATTGATAATGGTCGGACCCCAGAAGAAATCTGAGGAACCTCCTGTGGGAAGGGTGTATGCTAATATGGAAGTATGCATCTTGGAGATCAAGGGCCGAGAACCAATCCCCCTGTTGCATTGCTGGGATTATTGTTGATAGTGTGACCATCTTGAATCGCTGTAGTTTGACAAACTTGTTGAGGTTCCGCAAGTCTAGAATAGACCTTCACCCACCGGATTCCATTTGGATTAGAAAATAGTGGGAATAAAAGCCTTTCCCACTGTGCTGGAATGGGACCACTTTCATGGCTCCCAGTCACAGAAGGTGGTTTATTTCTTCTCATAGAAGGTGCTTGTGAGAAGTGTCCCTCAAGAGGGAAAGCGGAGGGGAGGGTGGGCAGGAGAGAGAGGAACAGAATCGAATACCCATTCTTGAGGGGAGGTGGCAGATTCCCCCAGCCATTGGATCGGGTTAGACCTTTCTCTGCTGGGAAGGGCAGAAGGAGCTGGGGAGCTCCAGCCTGGCAAACTCTCAGACTGAGGGCCTGGTACAGGGCCTCAAGGAGGTACTAGGACTGCATAGGTGTAGGAAGAGACAGCCGGACCAATCCCCTTGCCGGCCCAATCTTCAGGGGCAAACTGACAGTAATTGACCATTGGAACACTCTGAAATGGCCACTCCCAATGGCATGGGGAGGCTTCTCTATACAAATTCAGACTGGCAGTGGGTCACTGAGGTGAGGTGGGCTTAGGGGACTGGGGTTTCCCAGAGAGGGAACTCTCTGTTTTAGTGTATTTTAAAGAGCATCCTCCTAGGGGAGTTTTTAGTCTCCAAGGCCCTGGTAGAACCCGGCACTAGAGCTGTGTGATTAATGGATTTTTTTGGTTCACTGGCAACTGAGAAATATTGGGGGGAAAAATCATTGTAGGTAGAACTGAAAATGACATTTGTCAGTGAGTTTGGTGAATCTAAAGTTAGGAAAGATTGTCTCAGGTCAAACAAAATGTTTTGTTCCACTTGAAATAAAATGTTGTGTTTAGATATCCAGCATTTTTTACCATTTTGAATTGTTTTTAATAAAACTGAAAAAATAAATAAAAGAAAAATCATCCAAATGAACAGTTTGGAAAAAGATCAACAAGCAGCCAGGATATTCTGTGGCTGGGATAATCATTGCCAAAGGACCAGAGCCATTGGAAGGGGAGAGATGGGCTGTGGTATATAGGGATGCTGTGAAATTATTTAAAAAACCCCCCAAAGGAAATTAAATGTGAGAGAGCCAGACTGCACACCACAGTTTATCCCTTCTTCCTGCCCTCCAAATTCCCCTATCCCTTGTACCTTCTTGCCTTCCCCTGTGAACACACATCAAAATTCCCCCTATCTCTGGCACCTACCTTAACTTGTGCACACACTCCTCCCAAAATTCCTCCTCACTCAACACCTCTATACATTAGCCTGCACATACATTCACCGTAGTTCCCCCTTCCATCATGGTCCACCTGTTGTGCAGTTCTGGTGCAAGTACCAGCTTTGAAAAAGATATTTGGGATTAGTGGTCATTGTTTTTCATATCTGAAAGTTTCTCTGTCAGAAAGAATGTCCCCCTTCCAAAATGGCCATCATCTTCCACTCTTCTCTATAAGACTGAAGCCACAGCTGCCTTCAGTGTAGATGGTGGTCACCTATGTTGTGAGGAGGTGAAGGCACTGAGTCCTCTTGAGAACACAGAGAAAGAAACCTATCCAAAATAGCCAACAACTGAATGTAATTATGACTTCAGTCCCTTGGAGAACAATGGAAGAGGGTGGCCATTTTGGAAGAGGAAAATTCTCAGTGGAGAATTCCATTCTCAGTGGAATTCTCCAAAGTAAGCTATTGTACCCTTCAGTCTTTGCTTAGCAAGAACAACTTTCATTATGAAGAATAATTGGGGGGACACCTAGCATTCATACTAAAAACATATTCAAATATACCCCAGGAACAAGAGTCTACTGAGTATTAATTATATGGGAAGTATGAAGAGTCTGTGCTATTCTGCTACTGTGATCATTGGGGGCAAAAAGGGTCTACTTTTCAGTGCTAAATTACTTAAAGGGCGTGTTTTTATTTAATTTTAATTCCTAAGCTAATGAACAGTACCCAATGAGGAGAAAAATCAAATGCTTCTTCATCGTGGATTGGCACTTAGTGGTACGAGAAGAGAAATTGAGAGAGGAGAAAGTTATTGTAAATCAAATAATATTATATGTTATTGGTTAAAAGAATCAAAGTTAAGTTATAGACAGTTAATGCCACATTATAAGAGGCACTACCTGTAGGAAATTCTCTCTCCCTTGGCTCTGAATCTTGCTGAGATGCTGATTCCTGCTCCAGAGTTAAACCATCCCTCTCCCCTGGTGCTGGGGCTTGTTGAGTCTCTCGTTTCTGCTCCTGATTTACACCAACTTTCACCCCCAACTTTGGGGCTTGTGGAGTCTGTGATTCCTGCCCCTGATTTACACCATCTAGCAAGAAAAACAGAGAGGAAAGAATCCATGTTTAGTTGACACAGGCATATTTATCTTCCTCCTGCTGTGTGAGACTGTAAATGAAGAAGTATTTCGTCAGATAATTTGACAAAAAAACAGACTATAGCATGGAGGCCCAAGCTGTCTGCAGAAGATTCTGTATATTCTTCAACCAGATTTAAGAGCACATGCAATGCAGTTTAGTTCTCCAGGCAGTTAACAAACATCAGACAATGTTAAAACATATTCACAGTGGCCAAATTGTCAGATTCAGTTGCCTGCATATAGTCTCACATATAACAACTACAGCTGATGAATAGTAAGTATGCCGAAAAATGCATTTTCAGGGCACTGAAGCTATTTGTGAATTTGGGTAGAATTTTGCACATTGTTTTGGACCAAAAAATGGTCAGAAATGTCAAAACAAAATATTTAGACTTTTTGTTTCAAAAAGGGGATTTGTTTTGAAATTTAGCTAATGCTTTAATGTGTGTAAAACACCTGCAAAATTATGCAAAATTAAAAAAAAAAAAACTTCGTTTTGGGTCAAATTACATGTTTTGTCATTTTGGTTTTTGTTTTGACCTGGAAAATACAGAAAAGGTTTGGTTTGAACTCTTGGCTGGCTCAGCTCTAATGCCCACTCTGCCAGAGGCTGCTCAAAACAATCTGCTGCCCTAGGCAAAACTTCAGTGTGCCACTCCCCTCTGTCCTCCTAGAAGAGAAGATCTCAACAGGAGGGGGGCTTAATCCCCTGGGAGCTGTGTTTGCCTTTCTGGGGCGGAAGGGCACATGGAGCCTTCTGATGGTTCAGTGGTTATGGTAGAAGTTTGGGGACCAAGTGTGAGATCACAGTGCCAATCAGTCAGGTTTGGCCTGGCCTCCTCAGCATCGTGACACGGGGCAGCCAGGCCAAATCTGAGTGAGTGGCATTGCAAACTGGCATGCAGGGTCACAGCACCACTTGGGTCTGGCCTGGCTGCCCCTGCCATCCTAGGCAGAATCTACTGCCATAGTCATCTGTCGCCTTGTTTGCCATAGCTAGGCTGACCTCTGAAATCTGCATTAACCAGCCAATCCTGAGAGAAGTCAGGCTGGTGCAGAAGGGACTGGGGGTGGGGGGGAGGGGGCACACTGATGCCATAACCAGCTCAGTGGAATTGCACAGTGAGCAGTCACAGATTATGTATGCCCAGCTTCTCCTGTCCCATCCCAGCCACTCTCAAAGCACCAATACCCTTTCTTCACCACCCTGAACATCTGGAGAATGGTCTAGTGGTCAGAGCATGGGGAGTTGGGAACCAAGATTCCTGGGATCAAATCCCATCACTAGGAGGGGAGCGTGGTCTAGTGCTTAGAACAGGGCTCTGAGGGTTAGGACTTCTATGTTTTACTCCCCCTGGCTATCCTACTGACTAGCTTTTTAATCTTGGGCATATTACTACCACTCCCCATGCCTCAGTCTCCTTCCCTATTATATGGGAAATAATGATACTGACTCACCTCACAGATTCTACAGGGCTTCAGGAGATCCCTCATATGTAAAGGCCCTCATCCAAAGACCACTGCAGTCAATGGAGCTACACTGATTTTAATCATCTGCAGATCTTTTTGTGTCTACTTCTGTTCTACGGGCAAATGTCTGTCATAACGGTGCTATAGAGTGTGCCACTAGCTCACCATTTTACATATGAGCAAAGAAGCCAAAGGATAACCGTCTGGGAACTCTATGTTTTAATTGTATTGTTGTCGTGCATTTAAATTCTCAGCCATAACTTTGCATTAACATACGTTTTACCATTAAACATGTACCTGTTTGGAAAGGTGTCCTTGATCAGTGTTGCAACTATTAGATTTTTTCCTCTTAAAAGACAAAAAAACCACAAACAAACATAAAAAAACCAACCACCTACCACAGTTAGGGTGTTGTAAATCTTGAATTGTGCCTGGAAACACAGTGTCTAAACACTCCAGAAATTGCAGACAGGCAAGTTCCCCCTTCCTCTATTTGAATTAGCGATTTTCTAATTTTGGTCTCTGTATCTGCTATTCTATTCAGATTGCCATAGTCCTCATCTCGGGGAGAGGAGTTGGTGATTGTGGTACACATAAGGAGAGGTAGGAGAGAGGATCTGGAGGCCAAATTAGGCTGCTAAGGAAGAGATTAAAGTCCAGGACCTCCATGGTAGCATTCTTTGATATGCTTCCAGTTCCACACACAAGGCCAGTTAGACAGGCAGAATTGCAGGCTCTCAATGTGTGGGTGAGGGTGTAGGGAGGAGGGGTTTAGGTTTATTATGAACCGGGGAACCTTTTGGGAAAGGAGGAGCCTATACAGGAAGGATGGGCTCCACTTAAATCAAAATGGAACCAGATTGCTGGCATGTAACATTTAAAACGTCGTAGCGGAGTTTTTAAACTGAGGTCTGGGGGAAAGCCGGCAGGAGCGGGGGAGCACCCAGTTTGGACAGAGATATCCCATAGGGG
Source organism: Chrysemys picta bellii (assembly GCF_011386835.1). Taxonomy (NCBI): domain Eukaryota; kingdom Metazoa; phylum Chordata; order Testudines; family Emydidae; genus Chrysemys; species Chrysemys picta. The sequence goes on from NC_088794.1 coordinate 5,567,726, forward strand.
AGGATCTATTACTATATCCTAGTAAAGAGGAGAGGATAGAAGTTAATAAAGTATAAACAATCAAATGAAAGAGTCAGCTGCCCCAGGCCCCTGATCCCACTGGGCCGGCCAGGAGCCCCACCCCTGCCCCTGCTGCACTGGGTGGCAGGGCAGCCCAGACCCCTCCATGCTGGGCAGTCAGGAACCTGGGACCCCGGCATGTGGGCCAGCCTTTAGCACACAATTGAGCTGGTCCACAGCTGTGTGCTAATAGGGCCGCATGCAGGCCGCAGGTTGAGAACCGCTGGTGTAGCTTCAACTTCCAGCCATTGGTTCACGTTATATCTTTCTCTGATAGACTGAAGAGTCCATTATTAAATATTTGTTCCCCCACCCAATAGGTATTTATAAACTGTAATCCAGTCACCCCTTAACCTTCTCTTTGTTAAACTAAAGAGATTGAGCTCCTTGAGTCTATCACTGAAAGGCATGTTTTTAATCCTTTAATCGTTCTTGTGACTCTTCTCTGGCCCCTCTCCAATTTATCAACATCCTTCTCAAATTGTGGGCACCAGAACTGGACACAGGATTCCAGCAGCAGCCACCCCAGCGCCGAATACAGAGGTAAATTAATCTCTGTACTCCTACTCAATATTCCGTGCATCCCAGGATCATATTACCCATTTTGACCACAGCTTCACACTGGGAATTCGTATTCAGGTGATTATCCGCCATGCCTCACAAATCTTTTTCAGGGTCACTACTTCCCTGGATAGAGTCTTCCCATCCTGTAATTACGGCCTACATTCTTTGTTCCTAGATCTACACTTTACATTTTGCCGTATTAAAACACACATTGTTTGCTTGTGCCCAGTTTCCCAAGCAACCCAGATTGCTCTGAATCAGTGACCTGTCCTTGTCATTATTTACCAGTCCCCAATTTTTGTCATCTGCAAACTTTATCAGTGGTGATTTTATGTTTTTTTCTAGTTCATTAATAAAATATTAAATAGAGTGGGGACAAGAACCAATCCCTGTGGTATCCTGTTGGAAATACATCCACTCAATGCTGATTACCCACTCACGATTACATTTTGAGACCTGTTTTTAATCCATTTAATATGTGCCTTGTTAATTTGATGTTTTAGTTTTTTGGGGGGGAGGGATACTCAGTGGTTTGAGCATTGGCCTCCTAAACCCAGGGTTGTGAGTTCAATCCTTGAAGAGGCCACCTAGGGATCTAGGGCAAAATCAGTACTTGGTCCTGCTAGTGAAGGCAGGGGGCTGGACTTGATGACCTTTCAGGGTCCCTTCCAGCTCTATGAGATAGGTATATCTCCATATATTATTATTAATCAAAATATCATGTGGTACCAAGTCAAATGCCTTACAGAGGTTTATTATGCCAGCACTATTACATTTATTAACCAACATGCAATCACATCAAAAAAATGATATCAAGCTACATTGACAGGATCTATTTTCCATAAACCCATGTTGATTTGTGTTACTTACATTACTCCCTTTTAATTCTTTATTAATCGACTCCCATATTATCTGCTCCATCATCTGCTTTTTAAAGGGTAACTGTGATCCTAAGAAGCAACAGAGGGTCCTGTGGCACCTTTAGTCTCAAAGGTGCCACAGGACCCTCTGTTGCTTTTTACAGATTCAGACTAACACGGCTACCCCTCTGATACTGTGATCCGAAGAGTCCCTCAATAATAATTTGGCAAAAATATTTGCTAACACATGGATGACAGGAGAGGTCCCAGAAGACTGGAGAAGAACTAATGTAATGCCCATCTTTAAAAGGGGAAAAAGGAGGAGCTGCCTAAGTCCTGAAACCTAGCTCAGTGTGTTCTCAAATTAGGCATCCCCCGTGCCTAGCTCATCTACAGGGAACTGATCCAGTAGTTCTGCTCAGAGGTCGCCTTGGAGTGTGGCTACTGGGCTGGCCTCCTGCATCCCAAATCACAGCTGGAGGACCTAATGGTGCCCCCCTCCTTGTACCAATAGCCCAGTGGACAGAGTACTCACCCAGGATGTGGGCATGTGGGGTCTACTCCTAAATCTGTCTGAGTCAGAGCCGGGACTTGAATCTAGGTCTCCCACCCCCCAGGTGAGTACCCTGGGGTACTCGGGTGTGGGTCTCTCTGTCTCTCCTAGCAAAGCTGTTTCACTTTGTGTACAATAATTTATTGTCCTTGGGCCAAAAATAAAATGACTCTATTGTCTAGTAATTAGGGCACTCACCTGCGAGAGGGAGACTCAGCTTCTAATCCCTGTTTCCGTGAGTATTAATGTATTTATCTACAGTGCAACAGTTTCAGCAGGAGAGATGGAGGGAAACCCACACCAGAATACCCCATAGCTCAGTGGCTAGGGCTCTCACAGGGAAAGTAGTAATCCGGACACTTAACTCCTCAGCAACTAGGGAACAGCTGGTGAATATTTTTAACTTGTCTCATATTGGCTAATACTTTATAATGTTTTTAATAAAGAAAGAAGAAAGGACTGTCAGAGAAAATACCTGAACAAAGTTTCTTCTTCCCTGAGACTGTGGCATGCTGAGTCTCTGGTTCCTGTTTCCTGTTTAAAGCAGCTAGCAAGAAAACCAGAGAAAACACATGATCAGTGTCTAATTTGTAATGATATTAGTTCACTTTCTCAATTGCAACAGGTATATTGATTTCAGTGCACTTCCCATATTTCCCACAATTTTGAAAGGGAAAAATCTGCAAAAAAGCACAGGTGAGTTCCTATTTTCCCCTTTAAGGCACTTCCTCACATTGCAGAGCTCTTAGAGATCTAAGGATTCAAAGTTCTATATAAATTGTTCCTACAACTTACCAGCGCTGAGGGCACTGTCATAGCTCTAACACTACCAGGGAGGTGACGTATCTCTCTGACCCACCGAGTTAGGTTCCATTGCTGCAAGGGCAGGGCTTGGGTGGGTGAGAGTCAGTCAGGGGAGACAGGACAGCAGGGATTGGCTGGATAGGGTGTTTCAGGAAGGAAATCAGATCTGTACCTTCATCACACCCACTCCCTTTTGTGTATGCTGGGAATGTGAGCCAAGTGGGTAATAAAATACTGATTTTATTATTGCCTACATTGGCCATTCTGTCTAGCTCTGAAGGACCATGAAAGCACTGAAGAATTAATGAGAGTTGTCTAGATAAACCAGTTTTGATAAACCATTACTTTCATGCATGTGAACGCGGGGATGCCAGCATGAGATGGCAAGACAGGGCCATAAACATGGCCACAAATCAGGATTTTATAGAACTCTAACCCATCCACGTCTCCCTCTCTTGGTATTATGGAACCCTGGTAGTTGTTGCTCCATAGTTAAGGTAACATTATGAAAATGGGCTTTAAAATGGGGAATAAATTTCTCTCTAAATGTAGGTGGCCTTTAGTGTAAAATTTCACAGAGTTTTATTTTTTATTCCCTTTTAATTTTCTTGTGGTTTTTGTTTGATTTCTTTTAATAAACGTAATAGGAAGGTTTTGGAAATTTAGTCTATGACTGAAATTTGTAGCAGTTAGACTTGTTTTGTCAAATATCTTTTTAAAAAGATTGTCTAACTACACACACATTGTAGAGAGATTAATCTTGAGTAGATCTGGTGCAGTAGAGTATCAGAGGGGTAGCCGTGTTAGTCTGAAACTGTAAAAAGCAACAGTGGCACCTTTAAGACTAACAGAAGTATTGGAGCATAAGCTTTCATGGGTGAATGCCCACTTCATCAGACGCAAGTAATGGAAATTTCCAGAGGCAGGTATAAATCAGTCTGGAGATAACGAGGTTAGTTCAATCAGGGAGGGTGAGGTGCTCTGCTAGCAGTTGAGGTGTGAACACCAAGGGAGGAGAAACTGCTTCTGTAGTTGGATAGCCATTGGATAGTCTTTGTTTAATCCTGATCTGATGGTGTCAAATTTGCAAATGAACTGGAGCTCAGCAGTTTCTCTTTGGAGTCTGGTCCTGAAGTTTTTTTTGCTGTAAGATGGCTACCTTTACATCTGCTATTGTGTGGCCAGGGAGGTTGAAGTGTTCTCCTACAGGTTTTTGTATATTGCCATTCCTGATATCTGACTTGTGTCCATTTATCCTCTTGCGTAGTGACTGTCCAGTTTGGCCAATGTACATAGCAGAGGGGCATTGCTGGCACATGATGGCAAATATAACATTGGTGGATGTGCAGGTGAGTGAGTCGGTGATGTTGTAGCTGATCTGGTTAGGTCCTGTGATGGTGTTGCTGGTGTAGATATGTGGGCAGAGTTGGCATCGAGGTTTGTTGCATGGGTTGGTTCCTGAGTTAGAGTTGTTATGGTGCGGTGCGTGGTTGCTGGTGAGAATATGCTTAAGGTTGGCGGGTTTTCTGTGGGCGAGGACCGACCTGCCTCCCAAGGTCTGTGAAAGTGAGGGATCATTGTCCAGGATGGGTTGTAGATCACTGATGATGCGTTGGAGAGGTTTAAGCTGAGGACTGTAGGTGATAGCCAGTGGAGTTCTGTTGGTTTCTTTTTTGGGCCTGTCTTGTAGCAGGAGGCTTCTGGGTACACGTTTGGCTCTGTTGATTTGTTTCTTTATTTCCTTGTGTGGGTATCGTAGTTTTGAGAATGCTTGGTGAAGATCTTGTAGGTATTGATCTCTGTCTGAGGGGTTGGAGCAGATGCGGTTGTACCTCAGCGCTTGGCTGTAGACGATGGATCGTGTGGTGTGTCCGGGGTGGAAGCTGGAGGCATGAAGGTAGGCGTAGCGGTTGGTGGGTTTTCGGTATAGGGTGGTGTTAATGTGGCCATCGCTTATTTGTACTGTGGTGTCTAGGAAGTGGACCTCCCGTGTAGATTGGTCCAGGCTGAGGTTGATGGTGGGGTGGAAGCTGTTGAAATCATGGTGGAATCCTTCCAGGGTCTCCTTCCCATAGGTCCAGATGATGAAGATGTCATCAATGTAGTGTAGGTAGAGAAGGGGCATCAGTGGACAAGAGCTGAGGAAGCGTTGTTCCAGGTCAGCCATAAAAATGTTGGCATACTGTGGGGCCATGCGGGTGCCCATGGCGGTGCCACTGGTCTGGAGGTATATATTGTCACCAAATTTGAAATAATTGTGTGTGAGGATAAAGTCACAGAGCTCAGCAACAAGTTGTGCTGTGTCATCATCAGGGATACTGTTCCTGGCAGCTTGTATTCCATCTGTGTGTGGGATGTTTGTGTAGAAAGCCTCTACATCCATGGTGGCTAGGATGTTGTTTTCTGGGAGGTCACCAATGCACTGTAGTTTTCTCAGGAAATCAGTGGTGTCACGGAGATAGCTGGGAGTGCTGGTGGCATAGGGTCTGAGTAGGGAGTCCACATATCCAGACAGTCCTCCAGTGAGAGTGCCAATGCCTGAGATGATGGGGCGTCCAGGATTTCCAGGTTTGTGGATCTTGGGTAGTAGATAGAATAACCCCTGTCGGGGCTCTAAGTGTATGTTGATTTGTTCCTGTGTTAGTGTAGGGAGTGTCCTGAGTAGATGGTGCAGTTTCTTAGTGTATTCCTCAGTGGGAATACAAGAGGATAAATGGAGACAAGTCAGATATCAGGAATGGCAATATACAATAGGAGAACACTTCAACCTCCCTGGCCACACAATAGCAGATGTAAAGGTAGCCATCTTACAGCAAAAAAACTTCAGGACCAAACTCCAAAGAGAAACTGCTGAGCACCAGTTCATTTGCAAATTTGACACCATCAGATCAGGATTAAACAAAGACTATCCAATGGCTATCCAACTACAGAAGCAGTTTCTCCTCCCTTGGTGTTCACACCTCAACTGCTAGCAGAGCACCTCACCCTCCCTGATTGAACTAACCTTGTTATCTCCATACTGATTTATACCTGCCTCTGGAAATTTCCATTACTTGCGTCTGATGAAGTGGGCATTCGCCCATGAAAGCTTATGCTCCAATACTTCTGTTAGTCCTAAACGTGCCACAGGACCCTCTGTTGCTGGTGCAGTGAGTACAATTTTGCTTTTTTAAATTAAGGTGTGTTTTAGCCATTGTGCATTATATCTGAAAGTATAAGTGCCAGTGGGTAGCCAATGGATACAGCCTTTTATGTCATATGAACAAAACCTTCTGTCACTAGCTACACTCTTATGGCAGATTTTCTCCTCCAGCAGTGAAAGCTTTCAATGCAGCTCCTGACAGAGAAGGTTTTATTTGCCAGAGACGTGCAGCAGCTGATGGATAAAAACATCTCCACTACAAGTGCAGTTCTGTGACACAGCTCTGAACAACTCCTACCGTGCTCAGCTCTCCTCACTTAAATACTGAACCCCTAGGTAATGAATATACAAAAGGCGTCAATATAACACAACAAAGGTTATGACACACAAACGTAACAGATCTTACACAAAGCAAGAAAATGAAAAGTCAAGTCACCTCACAGGGCATGACCCTTTCTTCCAGACCTGCTGTCCACACTTTGCCATTGTCACAAGTACTGTACATCACAATCCCATCACCATTCACAATTAGCTGCTCTATGAATTTGATAGAACCTGTCTCCTTCTATAGCCACAGAAACATATCTCAGTTTCACCCTTTAGAGCCTCTCTCAGTACCTCTAAATTTCTTCAGAATCTCCTCTAGAACAATACGAAGTTGGTGCAAAGCACTCAGGTTCTCTTCCAATTCGGGTGAAATCTCCACCGGTGGCCGATCTTTCACCTGCTTGCATCTAGAGAGCAACATTATTGTGTGTGATAATTTATTATTTCATACTAATGAAAGTTGTTGGACAAAAGAGACCCAATGCTTTAGTTTATCGCTATCTCAAACCGGTACGGCATATGCTATGGCACTGCAAGATTTCTACTCAGCTTTGCCAATGGCCTATTAATATAATTGAACAGTGAACTGCAAAGACCAGCTCTCAGCTAGAAAGGGATTTCAGTCTCCACGGCGACATTCACTCCTTTGCCTCCATGCTTTGATAGTCAATATGTTTCCAACATTTCTGGAGGTCTCTTTGCTGTGAACATTGGCCCACTAGCAGCTGGACTGATATCCACACCCTCCAAATAGTCATCAGCTTGTAAAAAAAATCTTGTTAACTATGAATGTTGTTAGAACTGTTACCAGTGACGAGGTGAAAAGCCCATAGTCCACCCCTAAATGGAGATACCTCCAATCTCCTGGAAGTTAAATTTAGTCAGAACATATATGTTCAGATTAATAATCCTTTCAGTAGGATGAATTATTCCAGAGTCTGACATAAAATGATAAAACCTCAGGAGTAAACTCGGAAGGAAAACTACATCTGTGAAACATGACCCTGACCTGCACAGTTCACTCTCATGCACTAAGGAGATGCCATTTTAACATGGTTTCTAGGCCTCTTCCAGCATAGTGAAGTATTGGGGGTGGGGGGGTTGAGAATGAGCAACATACCTGTTCAAGGTGCTTCTGATGTCCTAGATGGGAGAAAGCGAGAGAGCAGAGGTCAGTCCACATATTACGCACTTTGCATCCCTCCTGCTCTGCAGGGCACTAACTTTGCCTTCACTACTTGAGTTCTATATGCATCTCTCAGTATATAGCTGGCAACTTAAATTAATATTATACTTGGTTGAAAAATTTTCAATGACATTTTTTCCATTGAAAAACACCCTTTGATAAAAACAGAAATATTTTGCAGAAATGAATCTGGTTCAACAACATTTTCTCATCTCCAGGCTGGAATACATCAGAAAGTAAGACTCCGGGGTCAAGTCTCTGCTCTGAATTGGGCAAAGTCTGGGCTTGACTCTGACTCTACTCAGACCATTGCCCCAACCACCAGACTATTGAGTGTCTCCATCTCTCTATTTTTTGTGAAAAGTTTCAAAATGTTGTTTTCATTCTGCACTGGAACAAAAACCATTTTGAAACCTTGAAACTTGTTGTGAAATGGAATTGTTTCCAGCCAGCCTGAGAAATGAACAATACTCATATTCAATAGTTCAGGAGTGTTTCCTTGCAGGGAACTGAGGGTCTATAATCTGCCTCACCTGCAGGAATTCACTCGCTGGCTGCTGCCTTTTTTCTTTCAACTCCTTTATCAGGTTACTGAGAAACGAAATCTCCTCGAGGAGTTTGGTGACGTTTTCATTCTCCCTCTTCACAATGTCCTTGTTCAGCTCTTCCAGCTGGGCCAACAAAGGTTGCCTTTGTTCCTGCAAAATCTTCTCCAGTTCCTCAAATTCTGACATGATTTTCTTCCTCACAGATTCTGTCTCTTCCTGTAATGAACAGATACAGACAGGGACAGGGTGGGGAAGCGACATGGGGAGTCCTGAGATTTTTCATAAAGGCCTCCACATGTAGATGGGAGAATTTAGTTGTAACCCATAACAAATTAGCATGAGGCAATTCCTGCGTAGCACCCTCTAGCATTACAAGAGCAAAGTTTTTCCTATAGCCTCCTGGTCAGCCCTAGTTTATGTTACTAGTGTGTTATCTGTGTCATGATTAATGGCTTCTTGCAATCCAGGTCACTCTAACAGCAGAAGGGGAAGCAAGACTTCGAATTACCCTGGCAGAGACTTATTGCGAGAGGCTTTGTAGAGGCCAGGGAAGTGTGTGTGTGGGGGATGGGAGAGAAGAGACAAACTCTTAACAAAGCAGATGTATTGAGGAAATCATGATGTCTACATGTCCCTTCCTGGAACACTAACAGTGTGTGTGCACTCTCTGATCTGGTGACACACAGAGGAATAGATGCATTTAGAAAATACATTCTGTACATGCATACACAGCAACAGATGTCTGGAGAGAGACACAATCTCTCACAGTGCCACAGTCACAAAGAAACCCCAAACCTCCCATAACTGCCAAAGCCATACACCCTTGTGGTTAATGATTATGAGCACCTACCTGGTGTTTCTGACTCTGCCTTTCCTCATTCAATTTAATTCCCAGAAGTTCTTCTTTCTTCTTATTCAGATTATTCAGATGGACACAAATTTGACCCTGAGCAAACAAACAAACAAACAAAAAACAACAACCCAAAACTACAATTGTGCTTTAGACTTTAATAGGAGAGAGGGTTGTTTGTCTCATCTGGATAATTCTGTGAATCAGTACTATCAACAGCAACTGTTATGGGTTGAATTAAAACCTTGTTGAAACTGATGGGTGTGAATGTTCCCACCATTTAAGATAACTGTAAGAGACAGGTGAGGAATTCTACCTAAACAAGGCAAAGTGGACTCTACCTAGAAACTAGCACTATGGCGGGGAGGGTGCCAGTGGGTATTGTATGACCGGGGTGGGGTGCATGTCCGTGAGACAAGCACAAGTGCAGAAATAAACTGAGAGAGCACATGGAGAGACACACAGGGCTGCAGATGCAGAGAAGCAGAGGAAGAAAGCCAAGCGGCAGTGGCAGCAGACTGGAAGCATGGGGTAGACTTGAAGACGCCTAGAGTGAGTTCTGGGCTGGGGATGCTGGCTGTGAGCAAGGACACAGTCTCCTGTTCTTTTACTTCCTCCAGCCATCAGGGAAACAGGCCTTTGTACGTTCTCTGTAATGAAACAGGAATGCATTAAAGGTACCGGACTCCATCATCAATTACTCCTCCTACTTGGGAAAACCTATAAGGCCTTGATTTTTTGGCTAGTTGCTTGGGTCAGAGATGGTAACAGTACCAATACTGGTGTGCGTAATACACAGAAGAAAGGTGCTCTGCTTGCAGTGCTCCCACACCTTTCACAAGGTCCAGAGGTTTTAGATCCCAGAGGTTGGTTTGTTTAAATTTTATTTCCCAAACAAAGCAAAACAAAAAGACCAAAACACAAAAATGTTGTGAATGAGAAGTTAAGGTGTCAGGTTTGAGTGGATTAGTGCCTGTAAAACTGCTCAAGAGACAGAAAGCAAAGGATAGGAATAAATGGCTAGTTATCATTATAATTAACAGCAGGTTCCTCAAGGTCCTGAACTAGGTCCTGTGGTGTTTAATATAATTAGTAATGATACAGTAAAGGGGTGTGAGCAGTGAATTAGCAAAATTTGCAGGTAACACAAAGTTATTTAAGGTTAGTCAAGTCCAGAGGGGATTGTTCAGAACTTCAGTGAGACCTAAACTATTTAGGGGAACAGACAACACAATGGCAAGTGGAATTTACTGTTCATTTCAGAGGACTGGTATAGACTCCATAGTTAACACTGAGCAAAGGTTTGTCTAAGAGCTGATTTTCAAAGTACTTCAAAATGCAAATGCACAGGCAGGTTGTGTATCGATAGTAGGAACAATGGAGCAGGAACCGAAGTTATCCCTAGTGTTGTATTGAGGAAATATTTGTAGTGAGCCTTATCAGCAGAAGCACATTGCTTCTTGGAGCCAGGCAGGCAAGCCAGTAATACTATCTGTATAGTTCGCAGTAATAAGTTAAGTAAGCTGTTTACTGTTACTAAAGTCTCCAGCATCTTCTCATGTTATAATAGCTGGTTGGCAAGAGCTATTTCATGGTGTCAGAACAAACCTATGCAGACATATTACACTAGCGACACGAGCGACCTGTCTGAAGGCCATAGAGAAGGTCATGAACCACGATCTCTGGATACTTGAGACGTATCTCAGAGCCTGGTAACTGTAGCCCAGTGCTTCAAAAACATTCATCTCTGCCTTACACTTGAAAAACCATGAGGCCAAAGTGACACTGAAAGAGGACTTTTGTCGTCCGCCTTTATCGTCTGACCACAATCCACGATACCTTAGAGTTAACGTTGATCAGACATTGAGCTATCGCAAATACCTTCACAATACCAAAAAGGAGATAAAGACAAGAGATAATGTTAGAAGTGCTAGTGACAATGTAAGATTCAGGCCTGTATTTTCGCCTGAGATAGAATTTTGGGTTTTGCTTGCCTGTTTGATTTTTGATACACTTATATCCTCACTAATATGTCTGAACAAAGGACAAAGACACTGTACGTTGCTTTTGTCTAGCCAGATGGGTTTGTTAGTATAATGGAAACAGATAGGAACAGTTAAAGTGTTACTGGGCATGGTGGGAGTATAATATATGAGCACACACTTGAAGAGTGCCTCAACTTCTATCTCAAGGTGATTAGGGGTCACCAAATGCAATTAATAAGCAGCAGGTTTAAAACAAATAAAAGGAAGTATTTCTTCACACAATGTACAGTCAACCTATGGAACTCTTTCCCAGAGTATGTTGTGAAGGCCAAGACTATAACAGCTTTCAACAAAGAATTAGATAATTCATGGAGGATAGGTCCATCAATGGCTATTAGCCAGGATGGGCAGGGATGGTATTCCTAGCTTCTGTTTGCCAGAATCTGGGAATGGGAGACAGGGAATGGATCACTTGATGATTACCTGTTCTGTTCATTCCCTCTGGGGCACCTGGCATTGGCCACTATCTGAAGACAGGTTACTGAGCTAGATGGACCTTTGGTTTGACCCAGTAGGGCCATTCTTACATAAGGTAAGGTCAAGCAACCAGTTGAGAGGGGCAAGAGGGGATTGGGGGGAAGATATAAAACATTACAAGGCCAGAGAAATGCTTGCCCCTGACTGTAGCACAACTCACTCCATTCCCCTCCTATGGGGTACAAGAAAGGTGGGAAGAAGACCCCAGACCCATGACCCCCCACTATGGAACATCACCATACATTGTAAGGGGTGAGACCAAGGGCGTGCATTTCAGGTATAATTATGCCTGCTGAGGAGGGGGGGACGGGACACTGGGAAATAAGGCTCTGTGGTGTCAGAGTTATGGACATGCTTGCGGGAAATTAATCCCAATAAACATTGCATTGACTGAATTTTGGACTTCTGGTCTTCTGCTTTCTGTCTGCATGACAAGATCCAGGGGAGAGGATGAAGGGAAAGCCCTCTAACAATTAACATCATCCAGAAGCATGCTGGCACATCCTGGGGGTGTGAAGCCTGTGTGTTATGAATATCAGGCTGATGCTATAAAAGAATTCCATGTGTCACATTCAAAACTGATGTGCAACAAGCTGGTCAAACAGACCTGTCTTGAACAAGAATGTATGTGTACATTAATTTTTAATTTAAGCATTAACCAGAGTCACAAAGGAGGAAGGGAAACCAAAAGAAGAAGCTCAAACAGGTGGAAGAAAGAGTAGGGAACTTCCTTCCACACAGACTTTGTCCCCTTGATCCCAGATGGAAATATTTTTCAAGAGGGGGACTGAAAGTATATAAAAAAGGGTCACACATTGTAAGATACTGTGCTCTCTCTTTCTCTCTGCCTGCCCATCACATTCTGTGCACCTGAGAAGACAAAAGGAAACAGCCGCTGGACTTTGAGGGAGGGGTCCTGACATGAAGAGTTTGGTCAGTAGCCTTGTTGGAAGCATGTGGTGAGAAAATTTGCTTGAATCTCATATAGTTTGTTAAATTAGACATTAGTAGGTGTTTTATCTTTATTTTTCTAGTAACAATTTCTGACTCTTCTGCCTCATTACTTGTCCTCATTTAAGATTTCTTTGTAGTTTGTAAACTTTTTACTGTTTTATCGAATCCGGTATGTTTAAATTGAAATGTCTGGGTAACTCCATTTAAGATAATAAGCTTGTGTATTATTCCTTTAAAGGAATAACAGACTTGAAATATCTGTATTGTCCAGGAGAGAGCTGGGCATTACAGGACATACATTTCTGGGGGGAAATCTGGGACTGGGGTGTGAGAACAAGGGTGTAACTGGCAAGCTGCAGTTACACAGACACTCAGGGTGTGGCTTGCACTCTGTTTGGCTGTTTGTGAGTGGCCCAGGTGGGAGCTACTACAGCAAGGCATTGTAAGGCACCCAGGGTTGCAGGGCAGGGGGCATATCCCCCCTACTGGTCTCAATTGTAGCCAAGTATGTCACAAGTTGCCACCCCAATCTCATTGACACTGAAACTCAGTGCCACAATTAGGATTGTTAGCAATAAGTCACTAGGACCAGATGGTATTCACCCAAGAGTTCTGAAGGAACTCAATTCTGAAATTGCAGAATTACTAACTCTAGTCTGTAAACTATCATTTAAATCAGCTTCTGTACCAGATTACTGGAGGATAGCTAATGTGATGCCAATTTTTAAAAATGGCTCCAGAGGTGATCTGGGCAATTACAGGCCAGCAAGTCTGATTTCAGTACAGGGCAAACTGGTTGAAACTATAATAAAGAATAATATTGTCAGACATATAGATGAACATAATTTGTTGAGGAAGAGTCAACATGGTTTTAGTAAGGGGAAATCATGCCTCACCAATCTACTAGAATTCTTTGAGGGGGTGAACAAGCATGTGGACCAAAGGGATCCAGTGGACATAGTGTACTTAGATTTTCAGAAAGCCTTTGACAAGGTCCCTCACCAAAGGCTCTTATCCTGTGGCAGCTTACTTTGCATAAGAGGGAAGGTGCTCTCATGGATTGGTAACTAGTTAAAAGATAGGAAAGAAAGGGTGGGTATAAATGGCCAGTTTTCAGAATGGAGAGAGGTAAATAGTGGTGTCCCCCAGGGGTCTGTTCTGGGACCAGTCCTATTCAACATATTCATAAATGATCTAGAAAAGGGGTAAACAGTGAGGTGGCAAAATCTGCAGATGGTACAAAATTACTAAAGGCAGTTAAGACTACGTAGAGCTACGAAAGGATCTCTCAAAACTGTGTGACTGGGCAACAAAATGGCAGATGAAATTTAATGTTGATAAATGCAAAGTAATACACATTGGAAAACATAATCCCAACTATACATATAAAATGATGGGGTCTAAAATACCTGTTACCACTCAAGAAAGAGATCTTGGAGTCATTGTGGATAGTTCTCTGAAAACATCCACTCAATGTGCAGCAGCAGTCAAAAAAGTGAACAGAATGCTAGGAATAATTAAGAGGGGGATAGAGAATAGGACAGAAAATATCATGTTGCCTCTATATAAATCCATGGTACGCCCACATCTTGAATAGTGTGTGCAGATGTGGTCGCCCCGTCTCAAAAAAGATATATTGGAATTGGAAACGGTTCAGAAAAGGGCAACAAAATGATTAGGGGTATGGAACGGCTTCCATATGAGGCGAGATTAATAAGACTGTGACTTTTCATCTCTGAAAAAAGATGACTAAGGGGAGATATGATTGAGGTCTATAGACTCATGACTGGTGTAAAGAAAGTAGATAAGGAAGTGTTGTTTACTACTTCTCATAACACAAGAACTAGGGGTCACCAAATGAAATTAATAGGCAGCAAGTTTAAAACAAATAAAAGGAAGTATTTTTTCACACAACACACAATCTACCTGTGGAACTCCTTGCCAGAGGATGTTGTGAAGGCCAAGATCATAACTGGGTTCAAAAAAGAACTAGATCAATTCATGGAGGATAGCTCCATCAATGGCTATTAGCCAGGATGGGCAGGGATGATGTCCCTAGCCTCTGTTTGCCAGAAGCTGGGAATAATCGACAGGGGAGGGATCACTTGATGATTACCTGTTCTGTTCATTCCCTCTGGGGCACCTGGCACTGGCCACTGTTGGAAGACAGGATACTGGGCTAGATGGACCTTTGGTCTGACCCAGTAGGGCCATTCTTATGTTCTTATACCTACAGTAGAAGAAGTCACCAGCAAGTTAGCAAAAACTACAATTTTCATTTTTTAGATTCTTGCAGTGGATTTTGCCAAGTCCAGCTGGGTAACAAACGTTCTAGATTCTGTATGTTCAACACACCATTTGGCAGGTACAGGTTTCCCAGATTTCCATTTGGCATCTATTCAGCTCCTAAAGCATACGAAAGAGTGATCCAACAGACATTTGAAGGATTGCATATTATATAGATGGCACATCGGTCTGGGAAAATAGCAGATGAGAACATAAAATATAAATATAAATAATTGGAGATATACCTATCTCATAGAACTGGAAGGGACCCTGAAAGGTTATTGAGTCTAGCCCCTGACTTCACTAGCAGGATCAAGTACTGATTTTGCCCCAGATCCCTGAGTGGCCCCCCAAGGATTGACTTCTCAATGCTGAGTTTAGGAGACCAATGTTCAAACCACTGAGCTATCCCTCTCCCATAATGAAAGGCTCAGGAGAGTCTAGACAGGTGTCATGAAAAGAACCTGTGACTAACAAGAACAAATGCAAATTTGGCTGTGACAGAAATAAAATATTTGGGGTATCACTTGACAAAAGAAGGTCTAAAATCTGACAACTCAAAAACTTCTGTTATCATTGAAATGGCCACAATGACCCTGCAAGGCTGAATTGCAGATTTCTTGGAATGGTTATTTACCTTGGTAAATTTATCCCAAACATGTCAACAGTAGCAACTCCAGGGCGGGGACTTTGGGGAAGGGGCGGAGTTGAGGCGGGGCATGGGCGGGGCTGGGGGCGGGGCCGGGGCCCCGTGGAGTGTCCTCCTTTTGGAGGCTCAAAATATGGTAACCCTAATACAGACCATGGTAAGAGTTAGCAATTGCTGGTGCTGTTTCCAGAGCATACATACTGCATGGTGCCGGAGTAAGTTCCGAGGAAGCTGATGTTGCAATATGTTGCATGATGTCTTATTTGCTTATTTCTGAACAGAAATTGAAGGAATTTCAAGCTGCTACTTCAAAGAATGCTGTCCTGCAAACCGTAAGACAAACAATTTGCCAGGATGCTGAGGCAAGAAACCTGAATTACCAGAGCATATCTGTGCTTACTGGTCATATAAAGAGGAACTAAACATGCAAGATGTACTTGTCTCTAACAGTGACAAAATCACCGTACTGGCAAATCTAAGAAAACAGATCTTGGCTATTATCCATGAGAGCTGTGTAAAATAAGAACTTGAGATGCTGTCTATTGGCAATACATGTGTAGTCAAATTGTGGACATGGTACAGTCTTGCAACAGGTCAAATCTTCAGAAACAAAAATCAAAAGGAACCAGTGCTACCACATGAAGGTTCAAACTGACCTCTTCACCTTCTCAACTCCTCATGGACCAGATTGCTGACTTCAGCAAAGTTGTTGCAACCCAACCTGCTACAAGGAGACACACAAACTAGCCTAAAATTCAGACAAGCAAAGCAGAATTTCTTTTCTTTGACAAAGGTACAAAGCCTTTATTACCACTGGAAAAGAGAGGGAGTGTTTGTGTTAATCACAAAGGAAAATGGAAACATGCAAAGGTGATTGACAAACACACTGCTTCATGCGCTTATCTTGGTGCCACAGGAAAGAAGAAAGGGAAGGGATTCAATGAGCACTAAAAGAATTATGCAGGAAGAGACTGAAAATATGGAACAAATGGAAACTGTGTTAACATACATCTCAGAAATACAAGCAGTATCAGTCCACTCTACTGAATCTCAAGAAGTCAGCTTGAACACAGAACAAAAATGGGGCATTGACTGATACTCCTGTTATTACCTCTAAAGGTAGAGTGATAAGAAAACCTGCTAGATACCAAGACTAACTGTAGACTCTTAGGGATCCAGATTGGAGTACAGATGCTAAATTATATTGATACAGTTAAAAAATAAAATTTAGTTCAATTGTAAGTGCTGTATTTTTTTAAAAGGTGAAAGGTAATGATAGTAGGAACTTTGGAGCAGGGACCAAAGTTACTCATAAGGTTGTATGTAGAGGATGAGGGGAAACATTATGTAGTGAGCCTTAGCAGCAGAAAACACACTACGGGCACTTGCAGCCAGGCAGGGAAGCCAGCAGTATCTATCTGTACAATTCTCAGTAATAAGTGTTTACCGTTACTTAAAATCTCCAGGATCTTTTCTTATAATAGCTAGTTAGCAACAGCTATTACAGATTGCTTTGGAAATGCTCTGCCATATCAAGGCCAGGGGTGCAGTTAGCAGTGCCCATTTTGGGTGATTTGGTCCCACAGGCCAGGGCATACAGCCCCCGCAAAATTTACCAGCTTTAAAAATGTTTCACTTCTTAACAATGTTTTTGCCCATAGTCGAGGGGGAAATATATGCAGAATCTAAATGAAACTCACATCAGAGAACTTCCCCTGATCTCCACTTGTGAATGCCACCAAAAACAAGCTGAACAATGCAAAGGTTCACAAGTTACTAGACTGCGAGCCAGTTCTGATACAGAAGCAAGAGTGCAATGGAATATGTCAGTTTTGAGTCCATTTTTCAAAGTGCTCTAAAATTCACAAGCACATTCAGATCAGGTCGAAATCTGATAGGCCTGT
The DNA here is from genome assembly GCF_011386835.1 of Chrysemys picta bellii. Classification (NCBI taxonomy): domain Eukaryota; kingdom Metazoa; phylum Chordata; order Testudines; family Emydidae; genus Chrysemys; species Chrysemys picta. The sequence goes on from NC_088794.1 coordinate 5,584,935, forward strand.
TGCGGGCCTGAGGTAGCGTCAGTTTGGAGTTATTTGGTTGGCAATTCCTGATACACAGTCCCTAAATTAAAAGTCTGATGTTGGCAGGTTAGGGTGGCCTTAATGGCCAGTTTTACCTTCACCTGCCTGGAAGGAGGTGCCTTGCAGGACAGAGATTTCGATGGAGCTGGTATTTAGAAGAATGTATCTGGGAAAAGGAGAGATTCTGCTGTTCTGAAGGAGCCTCAGAAATGTCAACTCCCCTGAGAGGAAAGTTCATATTAGTCTGAAAAGAAAAGGATTTAATTAATCAACATCAAAGTGGTTCTTACCTTATACTTCTGGACAGCCTCTTTAATGAG